>NW_010315537.1:0-6745 GCF_000700745.2 Antrostomus carolinensis
GCTAATTCTTCCCCAAGAAGAATTAGGTTATTCAACAACCTTTCACAGAAAAGAAAGATTTTTGATATGCTTTCTGGATAATTGACTCCCAAAAATTTTTTACAATAAAAACAGACTGTACATAACTCAAAAATCAATTTTGATAGAGAAGCTACCTTTCCACGCATCTGCTCTAGAAGAAATCAGGAGTTAACCAGGCCTTTACAGGTCAAAGCTTGGGCTGGTAGACAGTGAGCTAGGAATGCTCACTACTACAGTAGTACATTGCTACCACTTTGCTATGAAGACGGACAGAACACACTGCACTTCCAGCCCCAGAACACTCAGTTGCAGCCTCTTAAGTCTCATAAAAAATAACAGAAGGGAATCATAGAATCATTAAGGTTGGAAAAGATCTCTAAGATCATCAAGTCCAACTATCAACCCAACAGCACCATGCCCACTAAACCATGTCACTAAACACCACATCTATTTGTCTTTCACATATCTCCCTGATGGTGACTCAACCATTTCCCTGGGCAGCCTGTTCCAATGCTTGATAATCCTCTCAGAAAATATTTATTTCCTAATATCCAATATCTAAACTTCCTTTGGCACAACTTAAGGCCATTTCCTCCTGTTGTATCATTTACTACTTGGGAGAAGAGACCGACACCCACCTCGCTCCAATCTCCTTTCAGGGAGTTGTAGAGAGCAGTAAGGTCTCCCCCCAGCCTTCTTTTCTCCAGGCTAAACAACCCCAGTTCCCTCAGCCACTTCTTTTAAGGCTTGCTCTCCAGACCCTTCACCAGCTTCGTTTTCCTACTCTGGACACGTTCCAGCACCTCCATGTCCTTCTTGGAGTGAGGGAACCCAAACTGAACCCAGCACTCAAGGTGAGGCCTCACCAGTGCCCAGTACAGAGGGATGATCACTGCCCTGGTCCTACTGGCCTCAATAGTGCTGATCCAGGCCAGGATGTCACTGGCCTTCTTGACCGCCTGGGCACACTGCTGGCTCATGTTCAGCTTCTGTCGAAAAACACTCCCAGGTCCTTTTCTGCCAGGCATTTCTCCAGCCACTCCTCCCCAAGTCTGTAGTGTTGCATGGGGTTGTTGTGACCAAAGTGCAGGACCTGGCACATGACCTTGTTCAGCCTCATAAAATTGGCCTGTCCAGATCCTTCTGCAGAGCCTTCCTACCCTCGAGTAGATCAACACTCTCACCTAGCTTGGTGTTGTCTGCAGACTTAACGAGGGTGCACTCAATCCCCTCGTCCAGATCATTGATGAAGATATTAAACAAGACTGACCCCAAAATGAGCCTTGGGAAACACTGCTGGTGACCCTCTGCCAACTGGATTTAACTGTGTTCACCACACAATTTTTACTAATTGAATAACAAACTTGTCTAAACCACAAGCCACCAGGTTTCCTAGGACAATGCTGTGGGACACAGTGTCAAAGACCTTACTAAAGCCCAGGTAGACAACACTCACAGCCTTACCCTCATCCATTATGTGGGTCACCTGGTCATAGAAGGAAGATGACTAGCAGAAGAGACTGACAACTGCCTCTCTACAACATCTTTTCAAGTAGTTGTAGAGAGCAATAAGGTCTCCCCTCAATGTTTTGACACATATGTAAGGAAATGGATGTTTAACTTAATTTCTCCTAATGCTCTGTTACCACTGAAAACTCACACTTCCTCTTTTCAAAATATTTCTCTTCAATTGGATAAATTAGAATATTTCAAAGAGCATCCTAGGTTTTCATCCTGTTCATCACCTTTGGCTGAGATCATGATGCTGAGCTGTTAATATCCAGGGAAAAAGGTAAACTCCAATTCTTAATCAACTAAAAACCATTTTCCTGCAATAAAACCAAGTTCTATAAGCCAGATTTACACTACCAGAAATCAAAAATTACCTGAAGTTGAATTTTCTTTAAAATGGCAGAGTATGTGAGACAGAAACTTACTTAGATCAGGCTATTCATAACACACTAAACTGCAAAAGTTTTCTTTTTTTACTGTGAGGTACACATGTAATCCAGCTAAGATAAATGGTTCAATGGATTCTTTGGCTCTGACTCACCAGCACTCCCAAGACTATTTATTGTAGTAGTTTAAAATATTATCCATTTTATAGTCTTCTAAATCATTTTCTTATCAGAAGATGGTCTTTGAATTGTAAAAAAAAAATGCAGTTGTATCGTTCATGAAAAAGTCATTAGAAAATGCAGAGGATAGTGAAACTAAGAGTGAGGTAGGAGTAAGAATGTCACACTACATAACTACCAGCAAAATAACAAGTATACAAACCCCACATGACCGATATTTACTGATGACAAGAACTGACAGTTCCCCATTAATTCAGAGGGCACCAGGGTGATCAACACTAATTTAAAACTGATCACACCTATTTTACTTATCCTGAAAAGCTTACAATCCTTTCAAAAAGTGTCATTTTCTTTTTTATCACTGAAGAAGGTTCCCAGTAAAATGTACAAAAGCGGTTTACATAGTAAGGAATACATGAGATAGATGTTTTCACCAAACTCTTCATCAGGTAAATATGATTATTGAGAAATGTCAATAAGAAGAAAATTCTTTATTGCATCTTAATTTTGATAACCTGGGGATAATAATTAATAGCACTCTAAGATTATGGTAAAAAAAAAAATTAGGAAATGGGAACTGTGCTACAAAAGCAAATGTACTGCAATTTTTAAATCTTGTCAAAAAAAAACATTCAGAGATTTTTATTTTTCTACTTTTTCTACAATCTTTTGACAGTTTTAGTAGGTTCTATTCTAGCAGACTCAAGGAAAAAAAAAAGAGATTAGTCATTGGGTGTAATACTTAAGTGATATCAGACACAGCTAGTCATATGTACCCACTGTTTAAATCACTATAATTTATTCTGGTATTACACAGGAAAAGGAAAGTGTATACAATAAAATTTGATTTCACACAAAACTACTTGCACTGTGTAATGCTCAAACATTTGAAGTGAGTATTTCACTGAACTTGAGGGGAATTTTTAACAGGTATACCTTTATATATATAAAAAGATAACGACAGGTTTTACCAGTGATTATTCCATTGCATTCCTGTTTGGAATGCCTTAGCTTTATAACTAATTTTTATCTATCAAAAAGACTTACTATCTTGGTCTTGCATATTTATATTTGTTACTCTTGGTAGCTCATTGTTACTTTAATACAAGAATAGAGCTGATTCCTAACAACCAGTCCCAGAGATTCAGAAGATAAGTTGATAGTTTGAGTAGTGAGTTATCTGCAATTTGAAGACACTGAAGGCTGGTTATAATCTTATGTACATTTGTTGAACTTATGAGCCTCCTAAACAATTTTTCAAATGTTCTAATGGCATTAGAATAAGAGATTCATCTGGCTGGAGGAAAAGATTTGGACTTCAAAGTGTATTTTATCAGAAAGCACATGGAAAAAGAAAAGAATTGAAGATTTCCTTAAATACAACAAAACAAATGTTTCCACTTATGTGTGGAAGGATATTTGGGAGGAAATATCATTGACATTCATTTTTAGACCACACCTATATTTTGTCAAGAATATATTAAAAGAAGACAGATAAAAGCATCTCTATCTATTTCTCTGATGAAAATTCTTGGCTTCTGACCCTGAAGTTTCTGCAAAGCTGGTAATGTGCTTAAAAGCTCTTCACTGCATAACTGCTTAGGATTTTATAAGTTGCTGAAAGGTTCTGTTAATATTCTGGTGTGAAGGATTTTTTATAAGACTAGAAACAGAGAGGGAAATGAAGGATATAATTCTAAATTTCTGTGGAGCCATGCTCCTGCTAGGCTACATTGCATAGGGGGAAAGGAGAAGCTGGCTTTACTCCTGTGGGAAATAGTTCCCTGCTCCTACTGCATTTTCACTTATGTCTTCAGAGGGCTCAGTAGGTGTTGTAAAGACCTTGGAGCCTCTGCAGGTGTCAAGATCAAGTCTTCTGGGATTTTGCAGCCCCACTGTGACCCTGAAAGCACACAAAAAGAAATGTTCCTCACAAAACACCATAGAGTTCCGAATCTTGAAATAGAAAAGCAGAGGTGTGATATGCCAACCTGTTCTATCCTACTTGGTGCAAGGAATTTTTAACAAATATCAGTTACATGATCACCACAACCCTGAGAAAGAAGTGGAAGTCAGTATCACATGTACAGGAGTATGTTCCCACGTTCCTATCCATGTGTACTTGTGTTTCTTAACTTGTTCTCATCACTGTCCTATTCCAAAAGTAACCATTTCTTTTACCCATGTAGATTTAGCTGTTTGTGCAATAACTCTCCAGTCTCTTTCAAACCAAATGCCTGCTCTAAGTGTGAGAAAAGTGCAGAAGAGTGGAAGAGGTTACAAGGAACACAAGGCCAAAGATAAGTCCTGAAATATTTTCATTACAGCCAAAAGAGGATGTTGAATACACACAACACACAGCAAGTGTTCAACATTCTCATTTCAGACCAGACTAGTATCTGGTGTGGGGTTTGTTTTGTTGTTTGGGTTTCTTTGTTTGTTTTGTTTTAGTTTGGTTGGTTTTTTGGTTTGTTTGGGTTTGGTTTTTTGTATATTTGTTGGTTGTTTTTTTTTTTTTAATCTTGAGCACTTAATTTTGAAATAATTTTCTTCTAGAGATATGGCCATAGTAGTACTAAGGGCTATGTGAGGAAAGGTATTTTATTTTGGTTTGGGGGTTTTTTTGTTTGTTTGTTTTCTTTCATTTCAAATCACCGATTTTGCTGTTTCTCAAGCCATCTGCAGTCTCAGTTATTGTACAATTGTACAGCTGTGGCAAACACACATATCATAAAAGCAGTAACCAGAACTGAAGCGTTCTGTATAACCAGTTCCATAGCTCTTTCACCTCAAAGTTGTAGGCATCTACTGTCAAAAAAAAAAAAAAAAAATCTAAGCTTGACTTTTGGATCCTAAGGTTTGACATATATATATATAAATGGATAGCTATGGGCACAAGGGAGAAGACATCCTGTAAAATGTGCAATTTTGACCTGCAGTCATTTAGAGACAATAAATGTGAACCCCTACTGCGATGTTTTTATGAAGCTACATCTTCAGGGTAGAACAAAGCTTTAAGAACCACCTCTGAGTTATATAACTGATCATCATATCACGCTAGATTGAGCTGAATCTAAGTGTCATGCTGGTAGCGCTCTGATTGCATTGCTTCTGCTCTTACCTAGATAACAGATGTCATTTTATGTCAGCAGGAGAATTTTCCACATCCTCTGGCCCATTTACTACTTCCAATTTTCATGTTGCTAGTGGGCAAGACATTCACAAACACTTGATGAGCTTTCATTGATAGGCTGCTGAAGCTCTGATTTCTCAGTCATTAGAGTTTACTGTCGATTCAGCTGGGATTTGGTCAGATGTGTAACAGCACTGAGATATGCAAAAACAATGATTCAAAATAAATGCATTAAAAAACGGGGAAGACACTGGGAGTCTGAGTGGCTCTTCTTTTCATGTCAAGCTACATCTTACCATCTACAAAATTAACAATTAATACTCTGGCCGTATACTGGGAATCTAAATGTCAGTATGTATTTGGGATCCAATGTTGTTAAAATTTCTTTTATACTTACACAAAACATTGCTAAGATGGTATCTCATTTCTCAAGATGCAAATGTATTTCATGTGTGTCTCTTTCCTGACAAGTTACTGGCTGCAGCAATGCTGTTTGTGGAAATGTTGGACATCTTTCAGTTTCTGCACCAGTTCATTCAATGTACAGCTGCTGAGCTATTGACAAAACTTAAACTAAATAGCCCCCACACTACTATAGTATCTCTTCCCTGACTGTCAGTTCATCATAGGATTGATTTTAGCTGCAAGCAATTCTCCTTAGTTGGATTCTGCTGAGCTGTCTGCATAAGGTGAGAGTTATGCCATTTAGCCATAAGTTATCTGTGGACTGTAAGGTCCTCTTTGTAGTGACCAGAGAATCTGTGGCTACACCATCAGTGTGAGACACATGTAACTTCAGAAGAAAACTGTTTATTCACTGCTAGGGTCATTTTAGTTTTCATAGAATCATAGATTCATAGGATAGTTAGGGTTGGAAGGGACCTAAAAGATAATCCAGTTCCAACCCCCCTGCCATGAGCAGGGACACCTTCCACTAGACCAGGTTGCTCAAAGCCTCATCCAACCTGGCCTTCAACACTTCCAGGGAGGAGCAGCCACACCTTCTCTGGACAACCTGGGCCAGTGTCTCACTACCCTTACAGCAAAGTATTTCTTCCTCAGATCTCATCTCAGTCTCCCCTCTTTCGGTTTAAAGCCATTTCCCCTTGTTCTATCACTTCCTGTCTTTGTAAAAAGTCCCTTCCCAGCCTTTCTGGAGCCCCTTCAGGTGTTGGAAGGCTGCTAGAAAGTCTCCCTGGAGCCTTCTCTTGTCCAGGCTGAACAGCCCCAACTCTCTCAGCCTGTCCTTATTGGGGAGGTGCTCCAGCCCTGTGATCATCCTTGTGGCCTCCTCTGCATTTGCTCCAGTATATCCATGTCCTTCTTATGTTGGAGGCCCCAGAACTGGACTCAGTACTCCAAGTGGGGTCTCACAAGAGCAGAGCAGATGGGCAGAATCACACCCCTTGACCTGCTGGCTATGCTTTTCATGACCTGTGCCGTGGGTTGACTTTCTCTAATTGTTGATTGTGAATGTAGATCAGGTTTATTCTCATTCCATGGCAATTCTTCC
>NW_010315538.1:0-16954 GCF_000700745.2 Antrostomus carolinensis
CCCTTCCAATCCCTAACGTTCTGTGACTACCCACAAACCAGCAGAATAGCACCTTTTAGTCCTTCCATATCCATATGAAACAGAAAATTGTATTTTTTCTATTAAATTATGCTACCCAAGCTCTCACCAGGCAGATGCAGGTGTCTTTGATAGTGCCATCATTTCTTCGGGCAAACTGATACAATTGGACACAGAGATACATTTCATGCTATATCCTGCAGTTATCTAAAACTGTACTCAGACTGGGGTTAAACAATGCTGGAGAAGGTAGAGATTAAAGTCCTTTGGCTAAAGGTATCTCACCTCATTCCATCAATATTGGAAAAGTATTTTTTGATTCCTTACAAAACATGTATGAGATATTGATCCAGCTGCAGTTTTTAAGTCCTGTGTGTTTTTTCTCAAACCAGGCATGTAGCTGCTCCAGATAGTGGGGACAGAGAAGGCAGACCCCAGCTCTCAAAGTGCAGAGAGCATCTAGTACAAAGGGTTCTCACACAATTTGTTTTCTTATAGCACCTCTGAGAGGTCTGGAAATCTGAGAAGATAAAGGAGGCACAGGGAGTTTAGAGCAGTGAAATTTCCATTTTGGTGTCAGGGAGATAACCTAGAGGAAGAAAAGCAATTTTTGATTGCCTTATTCTTCCTCAGCAAGACAAATTTTAGGGTATGGATCTTTCTTCTAGTACAGCAACCTAGCAAGGAAGTTTAAGGTAATAGGGAATTAAATAAGAAGAAGAGACTCAGGCAGCATCCGAGATTTTTGAAATCCGGGTGTATTAGGGGATAAACCTGTCACAAACTGGGTTAATTAATCCCTCCGTTGGGGCTCAGAGGTACATTCTCCTCCTAGTCTTTCCTGTCTTACCTTGAAGAAGCAATATAACCTTGTCTCAATCTTAAAGAGTGAAAGCACTAGAGCTCAGTATGAATACCCAAGTGACTTCAAAACAAACAAACAAAAAACCCCAAAAAACCAAAAGCAATAATTTGAGCTTGTGAACCTGTGAGATGTTGATCTTCTGAACTTGCAAGGAACTCAATGAGAATAAAAGAACAGCGTCTTATAATAGGTCTGAATCTTTAACTATTTGAAGAAATATATCTAAAAATCTAAACATACTTAAACTACCTTGGAAAAAATAAAAACATCCATCTCTAAATTTACTTTATAATCAATACAGTAAGAGTTCTCTCAAAGAATAAATACAAAACTACTCAATCAGAGCAGAAAGAGAGAGCAATAAGTTTATGTGCATCAATACACGTTTACCCTCTGCATTCTCTTAGTAAGACAGAAAAAGTCACTTTCAGTGATAAGATAAAAACTCTCACTATTTGTAACTCTCAATGTAAATACATTCCGGAAGCAGAAGGAGGATTTTTAAACAAAACATTTACACAAAATTTGAAGAAAGGCATTTCAGACAATTTGTAACACTTCCTCTTAGCACTACCTGGTATTAAGTCCAACTCAACATATGAAGTCACTTTTCTCTACAACATAAATACAAGTACCAGATCAGATCCTCAGCTGCTAGAAATCCCCTTGTCTTCACTGGCCATCGTGAAATTATGTAGTTTTTCAGAAGTTGAAAATTTGTCCACGTACAGCAGCATTAATACTTCAGAATTGAATCTATAAAAACTAGGATGGATTTTTCTCATCACAACAGAATTTAGGTGTTCCAAAGAAAACATCCTCTTTGCTGACGGACACACTTATTTGTGATTGTCCAGGGAAATAAACCAGAAAATACTTGACACTGACCAGTAACAAATTAATTTTAAACCACATACTAATTTCATGCCATGCCAACTGAAAAACTTAGAAAGAACACCTCCATCTTTTTTTTATTTCAGAGTTTCTGCTGATCAAATAAGTAACTGTCCTAGGAGGCTGCTGTGACAAGCAGCTGCATTTACTGATTGCCGTTTTCAGTGTGCACACCTGGTAATAAGGAACAGAATATTTTGGCTGATGGAAGAACATTTGCACGGATGTTTACAGAAAATGCACCTATTATTTTTTTCTAACTGCATTATAAAATTTCTCTATGAGGGGAAATCTGCCCAGTTCAATCTCAGGTTGTTTCCCACTTCAATGCCATATTGACTAAAAACCAGTCTCCTGTCAGATTTGAGTGATCTGTCTGACAGTGCCAGGTGTAGGAGGATGGCTGCACACCTTGTTTTCCTCAGAAATGCACCCTTTTGTTCTACAGCCAAGCAATAACTCCGAACTATCCCTCACCCTTGAATACACTTAGTTTTATACACACTCCAGCTCTCAGGGCTCCTTAATCTCCAAAGTCTTCCTTCTTATTGCTACAACTGTTTTCCCTGCCCAGCTCTGTACATGCATTTCTCTGCAACATCATACTACTGGTTTAAGAAAACATAGATCATTATTTAACTGTCACAGTCAGGTTATTAGGACAAGTTTAAGCCACCTCTTATGCTGCTTATGAAACACAGCAGCTAGTGGTGGAGCAATACTCGTGTCTCTTATCCTTCTTCCCCACTACACCACCTGTGGGTCTGCCAAATGTATTCTCAACTAGGATAGGGAAAGCAAAATATTTAGTTAAATGTAAGTATCAACATATGTCATTCCCTTTAACAACTTTAAGGTAAGCTATTAGCCCAAAATGCTGTTGATAATTCAGATTTTTCATTATTAAAACATTAAAACATTTTCATTATTTTTCATTATTTCATTATTGTGATCACCCACAATATTACTCTAGAAAATAAGGAAACCTCTTGCAAAATTAGCAGTCACACTTCCACTGGTTTTGATTACAGTTGGTTGAGACTCTTTGGCCTAATACTGTGGGATAATAAACTTGAAGAGGTCACCAATCACTGGTACCATGTACTATAGCAGTAGGATCCACAGGTAAAAAATTCTTCAACTAATATACTCTTAGTCTCATGGTTGATGCAAAGAACACAGGCACTGGATTTTCTAATTGGTTTCACACCTACTGCATGACCCAGTCAGACCATCTGATATCCCAAATTAACAACCACAACACTGTGTGAACACAAGACCTTTTTACTGGGAGGTCTAAAAAACCTCTCTCCTTTTTGCCCTGAGCACCTAAGGGCTACTGAAGGCAAAAAATGGCCACCTTCATTCCCACAGATCTGCAAGTCAGTCAAGCAGTTGTTCAAACTGTTGCTAATGGGGCTTGTACTGTAAAGAAGCGAGGAATTTTGTAAATTCCTACAAATAATATTCACTGGACTTGTTGATAAATCTATCGTCCATTCTTGCACACAGCACAACTCAAGACAGTAATCCCAGCAGGTGTCCGGAAAGGCTCATGACACAGCTATGGTGGCTGCAGCAAGAAGCAGCAGTGTGTGATGGAGAACTTTGATGACCCTTCTGGATATACCAGAGGTAGCAGAAAAACAACCATGGACATAAAATAAGGCTGTTTTGTTTGCATCCCACTAGTGGCTCTGTCATTAGCTCACTGCACGATCTCGAGACAAGTTGCTTCATCTCTGTGACTTTTTTTTTCCATACACCTTCCAAGATCATTATAATTCCCTGTGTACAGTCATACTCAGATAATCTCAATGCTTTTCAGGGTACTTTTATTTGAAAATGAATCCTTAGGTGACTTGCACAAACTCTGTGTGCAAATGTCTGTGTCTGTGCTTTTGCCCCTCTTCCAGTCAAGCAGCAATTTATGGGAGAGCAAAAGACAGAGACAGGGAGCTCGTGGTGAACTTCTTGCTGCAAAATTGCAGGGTTTGTGCTTCCCTGGTTTATCTTTATTATTATTATATCTTAAAAAAGAAAACCAAAAACGACAAAGAAATATAGAAAGCTAGTGTATATCCATGAATATAGATACGAAATTCTGACATATCCTTTAGGCAGAGCCTGTGTTTCACTGTGCATTCAGCCCTCATGTCTGGCATTACACAGTCTTGGTACAATCACAATTGGGATATATGTTTGCAACAAATTCTGGTGCAAACATGAACAATTTATTTTGTGATTCTGATTAGAGGATGAACCACAAAAGCCTAGATTTTAATGTAAAAAATTCACTTCTCTTGCAGATTAATCATTTTTATGTGGCCAAAGAGAGTTGGTCCAGGTAGAGAGGTATATAGAATAATGTGCTTGATGACAGTTTGGTTTCAAGAAAGAGTTGCATTAAAAAAAAAAAAAAAAGTTGGAAAAACAATGCTGGGATGGATCACTTCCTCACATTGCTTGTTCTGTGAACCTGGACCTGCCTGGTATGTTTTTGTCTTATGGGTCTTAATACAATCTGTGCCAAAGATTTCTACAACTTTGTAGTAACCTGCACCACTGCTCAGCTCTCTGTCTTGCTATCCTATAAAAATGGAGATTTTATTTAGCCCAAGCTAATTCATTATTGATCTCTGAAAGAAATAGAGAACAATAAAACATCATAACCTTTTACTGATCAGAAGATCAATGTACTTCTGAGTTCCCTTTTCCAGATTAAGAAACTACAAATCTTACAATTTTTCTGTGTAAGTCACGCTTTCTAAACATCTTGTTAGATGTTTAGACAGATGCTCTGTCTTTCTTGGAATGTGATACCCATAGTACATGTACAGAGGAATAAATTACTTCCTGTATCTTACCACAGTATTCCTGCTAATACTTCACAGAAAGCCACATCCTCATTAGTTTGTGAGCCACTCCAAACCTCTATTGAATGTACAATATGACTGTCAGTTGCCACAGGAAATACATTCACGATAATCACTAAACAGCTTTGTAATTCAAAAGCTTAGGCTGCCTTTAAGCCAACAGATATATTCTGGTTATCTTTCTCTTATTTCCCATTACTCTAATACAGCTCTGCTATCATGAAAGCATGCTTTATCTGCTAAAAATATCTTTCAAAACAAATCTTCATCACATAAATGACCAAAACCTACTTGCTTACTCAATGAGAAAGTTGGTATACATCTGCCAAATGAAAATGAAAATGCATCATGTAATTTGCAAAAATGTGTCTTGAATTTTAGTTCTGCTCAATCCTTCATTTTCTGTTAACTGTGTGAGAAATCATGCAATGATGAACATTCATAAAACCCTACAGTACCAGAAAACCTCTAAATAAGGTGTATGATTCAGAAGTGAAACAAAAACACAATGCTGCTGGGCAGTTTTTGCCATGCAGCTACTTACATACTCTTCCCTTTCATTAAAGATGTCAAAGAACAATTCTGAAGAAGAACCTGAAATGGTAACGATGGATCCAGAAAGATCTCTAGAATTAAGCCACAGTGAATGAGGTGGGGAGGAAGAGTGTATTCTTTCTACTTCTGCTGTCATTTACCTTTCTCCTTGGGAAAAAAGCAAACAACAGGAACCAGCTTTTCTACTCAGACCATCATCAGTTCAGTTGTAATATGGATTAGAAATATGAATGTGTGAACTATCCTCATAGAGTCGCATCTCAAAAGAGTGGATGGATTAGGCTATGTAAACCGCACATATCTGAATTCAAGTTACACATTTCTAATACATAATAGTGGTTTACTGTCCAAAGCAGCCTGAAATATTGTCAGATATATTATCATTCCAGTAATGCTTTATATGCTCTTACTTTCTCATTGAAATATGAAGTTGCTCTATTCCAAATGTAGAGGTATCTGGAAAGAAATTAATACTTAGGAGTTCATTCTATTCCTGTGAATCTGAAACTCTGAAGAAAAGAAATCTCAGTCTACAAATGAATTCCACATTTATTCTTCCACATTTTGAAACAAGAAAGGTTGTGGGGGTTTGGCAAGCTATGATCCTTTTCTAGTTTTCTATTTCTGGGCATTTAGGCACTGCTTGTCAGATTAGGTCTACAGAGTTACAGAATGGCTTATCATTTCTATCTGTACTGTTGAACTTATATTTTATTCCTTCTGCAAAACAGGTGCATCTTCTGCTCAGCATGTCGTGCATTTTTCTCTTGGGAGAGTGGGTGGTTCTCACAAAAACAAAAACTATTAAGCTTTGTAAAAGAGAAACATATTCAGCATAAAAAAATTCCACCAAAATGTAATACTGCACTCCACTAAAATGATCTCTTTTCTTCTCCTGACACTTCTGTTGAGTCTGTGACAACCTCTGTGCATTCTCCCTCAAGTTACAACTATAGTATTTCCTAAACCTGGCTGAATGTTTTAGAAAGGAAGGCAACTTTTAACCCTCCAGTATTCACCTCATCACATTATGCTTCAAGTCTGATATTCAAGTATCAATTAAAAAAAAAGAACTCTAAATTGGTAGCAGCTAATTTTAATTTTCTACAATTGTCATGGCCTCAAAAGAAAGTTTAGCAACCTGAAAGAACCTACACACAAAGGGATCTCATGACACAGGAGGATGACTAGTTCTGTATCCAAAAATCAAATACAATCAAGATGAAGAAAGATGTACTCATCTTTGTACAAGCTGGCATTTCCTCTGTAAAAGACATCTGCCACCTAGACATGGCACAACCCTCAGCATAATAGGGAGAGCATTATTAAGTGCTGTAGAGCAAGTTTGAAGCCCATAGAGAAACAGGTCAGGAAGGGACAGGGACTTCAAGGGGACTTGTCATTTCATTAACACCACTTCTCTGCACAATCTGCAGAATTCAGGCTCCAAAAAGGTTTCCTGGAACAGTGCAAAAACCACAAGAAGTGCTTCCACCAAAAACTGTTTCATGCTGTCTTCAGCTAGGGGAGGCAACCAAAAACCTGTGCGTTAAATATTAATGTCCAGTCATGTGTTTTCTCCATTAGTAATTCCTCATCTTCACAGAAGTACTTTATTCCTTCTTGAGAGAAAAACATTTTAAAAACCTGTGTCAGTCACACCTATAATGGACAGATAAGCATTGGCCCTTCCCCCTTGCTACAGGGCAACCAGCAGGTTTGAGACATCCTTAGTACTCACCAAAGGCCAGATTTTCAGGAGAGCTCAGGTGTCTCACTGAAGTGTCACTAACCCTGTGTGTGCACTGGCTAATCAAAAGAAAGACACAGAAAAGAAAGAAGGAAAAAAAAAAAAAAAAAGAGGCTCTAACTACCTCTATTCTGTACCATTTTCTTTAGGACTGGCCTGGAAGTCGAAACCTCATGAAATCCTTTTCAACTCCTAGGCTTATATACCACTGTGCTAAGAGCTGCAGTTCTCCGAGACCCCTCACTTGCACCTTTTGCTCTTTGTATCACCACTCTCTTCTCTTTGTATTCCCACCCATGTGCAGAATTCATTAGCCCTTTGCCTTCCATCACAGCACTTAAATAAAATGAGTGAATCTTCCAGAGGATTCAACACCTAAGAGCTTGTGTGAGGAAAAAACAACCATTTAGCTTTTCCATTCCATTGGAGCTGTGGCTTTCAGTAGTTCTTGGTAAGACTTTTAAAGCAAACAAAAGGAACAAAAAAGGAGGGATGTTTCTTACTTCCACCTTCTCTCACTGTCTTGCAGCCCATGGGATCAGAGCGGATGGAGATGCGCAAGCGGCAGATGTCTGTGACCCAGGAGACCCCCGGCACTGCACAGGCTCAGCACAGCACAGGCAATCGAGGGTCCAATGCCTGCTGCTTTTGTTGGTGCTGCTGCTGCAGCTGCTCATGGTAACCCCTCTCATTCAAACCTCTGGAGAACAGAATAGCAGGGGAGGGAGGCGATAGCCAGTGTATAGGACAGCATAAGCCCAACAAACCACCTGGGTAATTCTGCAAATCTGGGACTGAGATGACTGTGCTCTAGTACTAGAAACAAGCTTCTACTCCAGTTTATTCTTTTTTCCTCTGCCATTGAAATAACAGATTTATTTAAAAAAAAAAAAAAATTCCCTGTATAGTATCTCTGTTGTGCTTTTGTTGTCAATACTGTGTAATGGAAGGTCTGTTTTGTGCAGGACTGGTTCTCCTCAGCCTTGAGCTTCACCAGTGCTTCCACTAAAATCTGAAAGCAATCCCAGAATATGTCATAGCTTTAAGGACTGGGACTTAACAAGCAGCACAGACTGTCTCAAATGGAGTTAGGAGTAGGTGGAAGAATTTGTAGGTCAGAAAATTAATAATGAGGTGCCCAGGACTGTTCATTTGTTTTGAAGGCAACTGGATTTGTTGTCATTAATTAGTGCTGCTGACTCACGGCACATGCAACTCTCATGAACCTAATCCTTAGGATCAGAGACTTTAAACATTGTAGGTATTTGCTGAAGATGAGGAGTTAAGCAGAACATAATTCAGAAGAATTCCCATTACAATGTGTTAACAAGTAAAATTTATCAGGGAAGCAAAGCGAAAGAGGAAAAGGAATCACTCGATTCCTTAAACCACTGAGGTGTTCACCTTCTGTCTCTCTTACCAGCTCCCTCAGATCCAAGTTATTTCATTCAAAACTGAAGTAAAGCTTTGCATACTCAGAAGTCCTGTATCGGTTTGGAGGCAAGTGTTAATTAATGGACAAGACCAGAACTTGCATTGAAATAAAGAAAAAAGTCTTAACAGCCATATAGGAGTTCAAGCAAAACACTTGACAGCAAGCTGAGTGCTTCTTATAAATGCCCTATCCACCATCTAAACACTTCAGAGCAAGCAAACCTGGCACTGAGGTGAAGGGAAGAAGTCATCAATAACCTTACAGCCCAGGCTAGGAATCTAGTCCACCCTTTTTTTTTTCCTCCAACAGCAGCTGGTAGCAAATGCTTTGGAGAACACCATTAGCAGGCAAGGGAAGAGCAGGCTGATCATGCCTTTGCTACTGGTACTCAGCTCATCAGAAGCCAGATACCCAGTTCTGCCCTCTCTTACACAAATAGTGTTTTCTAAGGACAAAGGGCTGCACGGATTTTTTTGCGAGATGTCAAGGACTCTGGCTCTGATTCTACCAAGCTTTTCAGCAGGTGCTTAGAGGTAAACTAAGTTAGAGTTTAAAGTGCCTGTAGAGGATCAGAGTTTGCTACCTTGCAGAATGGCATATATGTTAAAGCATCACCATACAAATTCCAGTGTCATCTGAACAGTTGTCCAGGGCAATCGCAAGTGGCTGGATTTAGAGCTGCATATTATACAAACACATATCTTTCCATAAAAGGAAAAAATAAGGCACATCTATCTACTAAGCCAGAGTACAAAAAATTTGCATTTTATCTTTTAAATTGGTCATAAAACTGCTATTTTGCCATTTTACCTGATACTTTCCAGGATGCTCATTTTCTGTGCACCTCACCATTCCAACCATTCAGAGAAAGCAATATACTCAGTGTGTATAAAGTGTGTATAAACTTTGTGTCAAAGTACCCAAATTGCATGATGCTTAAAATTCCTAGTTGCATTTCAGAATCATCTAAGAAACCAGTACAGGCTCCAAAACAGAGCAGCTTGTTTTAGCTTTAAAATAATTTCTGATTTTTTTTGATAAGAATTGTTTTCTAGTAGCAAGAAATGCAAAACAAACCGTAATTAAGCTATTTATATTCCCTATTCATAGAGCCTTTCCTCAAAATAGCTCAAGTACTTTGAACAGAAAAATTATGAATAGGAGTAAAAATAACAGTCTACATGAGTCATGCAGCTTAGTTGCTGAACATCCAATATCCAGCATACTCTCTTAACAGTAGATTTAGAATGAAGAAATGGCAAAATGAGTCTCAGCTGGATGCTCAGAGCCTGTGTTCATTCCTGCAGCCAAAACTCAAGCCTGCAGCCTGTTACTCTTTCAGATTCTGGGAAGATGCACTAGTCTTTTTTTTTGTTTGTTTACCTGTACATTTCTGAGAGAGCCTGCCTACAAGAAATTTTTGAGGCATGGCATGTTCTCTTAAGGAAGCTTTTGTTACTGGTCTTTTTCCCCTTCCATGCATTATCCTATGAAGACTGTAATTCCTTCTGCTGGATCTGCTGGTTCATCTCAATCCGAAAATGACTCTGACAAGCATATAACTTCTTGTCTGTGAGGAATACATAATATATCACTTTTCATATTAAAAAAAGGCCAGAATAACTGGTAAAAAGGGTAGTAAAGGATTGAGACTGATATACCCCAGAAGAATAGAGAATTAACGTTAACTACTTAGAGGTTTTTTTTCGGAAAAGGTGAATTGAACTAGTTCACTGGTCTGAACGTGTGGTTCAGATGTTGCAGGGAAAAAATGCGTTTGTAGAAACTGCTCTCCAATTTAGCAATACGAAAGCTTCCCCACCTCTTCAATGCATGGACTGCCTTGGCAAAGAGAAAAGCAAGTCTCTGCAGATGATGGACTAACACTAGAGAAATCAAGAGAAGAAAATAACCAGTAAATAGTAAGGCTGCAAAGAAGACAAAGTTGAGAAGGCAGAAAGGACAGAAAAATCAACCTGTTTAACAAAAAGCCTTACCATAAATGAGATTCTTAAGGATTAAGGTAACAAAACTCTTACAATATTAGCATTAAAGAAAGGTTAAGATACAAATGAAGAAACTAAGTTTGATGTTTTCCTGAAGTTATAAAAACTGTATTGCTTTATTTCAGCTGGAGAACCCGTTTCATATAAATTACAGGTTATAATTCATGGGGATCTTTTCTTGACAAATTTTAAGCAGTTTTACAGATTATATGAATGTATGTGTGTGTATGCACATGCATTTCTCTTTAAACTATGATAGCCTATGAAGTGGAACGTAGTCTCCATTCCCTATAAACAACTATGTGGATTCTCAAGTCCAGTCTCAAATGAAAAAGAATAATCTGCAACTACAAAAGGAATTTTTAAAAACTAGAGTCATTTAAACTAACATTTGATGAAAGCAGCAGGAGTTGACAGCTGCCCTCCCATGGGACATGAAAAACTCTCTCAGTGATCACTAGTGATTGCAGCAAACATTTATTTTTTTTGCAGTGCTACAAACAAGCTAATACTTGTTTCCAGCCAGACATTCTTAAAACAATATTCAGCAATGATATATCTGCTCTTTGTGCTCCAGACCTCACAACCTCTCATTTTGAAGCATATACTAGCACTTTCTTAAAGCTGCAATAAATTACCACAAAATCTGAACTCTGAAAGATGCTTACACTTCCAGCAACACACACAGCAGTGTCTAGCTTGCTTAAAACTTGTGCTCCAGCTTCTGAACTATGGCTTTCTTGTAACATGGTATCACCATTTTAAACCAGAGTCTTGGCCCTCATTGTGTAAAAAAATAGCCAAGGAGAAAAAAAACAACCAAACAAAAAACCCCCCAAAACCACACCAAACCAACCAAAAAAACCCCACAAACAAACAGCAAAACCAACCAACCTTGAAATCTAACTCACATAAAACCAGTGCATCTAGTTGAACTTAAGTACAAACATTGCATCAAGCATACGCAGTACTGTAAGTACCGATGGAGAATAGATTTGGTGTGTGATAAAGAGCACTTGTGTATACATATATATAGGGAATGGGACTTGATGATCCTTATGGGTCCCTTCCAACTCAAGATATTCTGTGAATCTCTGATCCCTGTACAGAAAGTCTGTGTGATACAATATTGAAGTTTTCAGCTACATTAAAGTTTGCCAGGTTTATACAACTGTTAATGTCATAGTATAACTATGGGTAACATGGCTACTGTTAGCTTCTGTCCTTTTAGCTGATTTTTTTTTTTTTATTATTTTTAATTGGAGGAAAAGCATTTGGTGTACATTGAGCCTTTTCCTCTGTAAAGCTGACTAAAAATTTGTTTGCTACCTTGCAGTCTTACTGTTAGAAATCAAGATGAAGAGAGAGCAAAGAGAACATCTCATGAACTCCAAGCAGAGGGTATTCCAAACTGCGAGGAAAGGTATAGTCTTTACCAAGTGTTCTGTCAAGCTAAAATGAAACAAACCCAAACTATACTAAATAATTGAAGTGAATTACCTGAAATATGCAAGTAACTATTATTACCTATTTGTCATTTATGCTGAATTTGCACTCATTTGTCTCCTCCTAAGGAATCAAAGGTCTGATCTATCATCGTTTACCTTATTTATATGCAGCATGTAACCACATCCCTGCTGGCGTAACATGGCAGATCAAAACCAGCACTGTAAACACATTCCCCCTTTTTTCTGAAATAATTTTTAAACACATCCTGTTTCCACCCAGCAACTATGTAATGAAGGTAACTGGCAGTGCTCAGCCCTACAAAAATAGTGAATATAAAAGAGGAGCTCAGATCCTCCCAAGAGTCAGACAACTGTCTCTTCAGAATTGTTCACAGGTGGAAGCACCTGTAAAAATGTAATGGACAGGCGGGTACTTTTTATGAGGTTTGAATCATTGCTTCTTTGTGTGTATTTTCATTCAATTTTTAACAGTTAGGACTATTAGGTGTAGAAAAATGCTTTGCTGTGGCAGAGGGACTTCTTTGTTGCAATTACTTTGAGCAGTTAACTGCAATTTCTGCATCAAAGCGCTGGCAATCATCTGCATCTGAGCTTTTGATAAGCACACTTTCAAAAAGCATCTTAAAAATACGTTTGCTAGACTTTGCACTTGGGTAGTTCCGGTGAGGAATCAGAGCTCTATGAACCTTGCGATTTTGTTCCATCGTGATGGCAGATGTCTCCTGCCAGCTGCAAACAGCTTGAGTAATAATCATTCATTTCTCTCTTCTTGTCCTCTCCTTCCTCCTCAAGCCCTGCTCCTACTCTTGAAGAAGTAAATGCCTGGGCTCAATCATTTGACAAGTTGATGTTTACTCCAGCTGGCAGAAATGCTTTTCGTGAATTTCTACGAACAGAATTCAGTGAAGAAAACATGCTTTTCTGGATGGCCTGTGAGGAACTAAAAAAAGAATCCAACAAAAGTGTAATTGAAGAAAAAGCAAGGCTAATTTATGAAGATTATATTTCTATCCTTTCTCCAAAAGAGGTACACTACTTTCCCCAATACATTCTTTGATGCTGCTTTGCACATGTAGGTCTAACATGTTTAAAGCTACAATACTCAGGGAGAACTTCCCTCCCTCCCCCCAACACATTCCACTGCCATCAGGTGGAGATTTTGAGGAAAAAGGCAGACCCATCGCTGGGGTGAGATGGTCAAAACTACTTTCACTGGGTGCAAGAAAGCTCTTCCTACGCTACCCTGGCATGCTGATCTGAAGTCTTTAGTTTGAGGCAGAAATATACAAATGATCACTTTATCCTTGCTCAACTTAAATTTTATTTGTTGGACAAATCAGTTTCTTTTTTCCTTGCACTAGGAAGGAAGTGCCTGCGTCTGTCCAAAAGCACAGTAACCACGAAGTGTTATTTGCAAAGCACAAACTGCTCAAGGAGCAGCTGACAAAGCATGGCGTGGAACAAACACACTGACTTCCTGAAAATTTTCAAAACTACTTTCCACTTTGCTGTTGGCAACTACGCCAAGTTTCAAAGACACCTCAGTTCAGTTTAAATATAATCCTGCCAAGTAGGCCGGAATTTTTAACCTTCCTTGCAAAACTCAATTGTTTGTGGTGCGAGCTATACTTATGTACTTATAAAAAGGCTGTTTAAATCTAGTCAGCCTTTTCCAGTAATGCTAATATCTTCCTACAGACACTAGAGCCTTGCAGAAAAAAAATATACATTACTTGTATGTTGTATGGAATCATTATATAGCCATACCTGTGGTTCGCATCAATTCACCCTGCTCTTTGACAAGAATTTGATTAAGCAACAGCTTCCCAGCTTACAGTTCCCGTCTGCGTCATGCTGCTTACTCCAAATTCGGTCTCTTTACAGCAGCACTAACTCCCAAGGAAACAAACTGTCACAAAAAATTACAAATCCTCTCTACTACAGAGCAGGAAGTTGGTCTGAAAATAGCCCGCCAGTCTCTCAGGTTTCAGTAATAACAGGATTACAGGCAGCCTTGTTCAAAGTAAGGTCACCTCAGTGACAGCATTTCTTTATCCATACTCAAGATAGTACTAGTTCCAAATTTCAACAGAGTCATTTTTTGCCTAAGTATATTTAGCAGTTTTTACACTCCTGAAGAAGACCAGCTAAAATGGTTAATAAAGAGTGCCAACCAATAAAAAAAAAAAACCACCACCACCAACAAAAAAAACCCCACATGTACTATTCATCACTATTATTTACGTGACTTTCTATTTTTATATGCAGGTCAGTCTGGACTCCAGAGTAAGAGATGTTATTAACCGAAATATGCTGGAACCCTCACAACACACCTTTGATGACGCACAGCTTCAAATATATACCTTAATGCACAGAGACTCCTACCCACGGTTTATGAACTCTGCTATTTATAAGAACTTGCTTCGGTCCTTATCTGAAAAATCCATTGAGGCATAGAATTTTTTCTTAAATGTATTTATTTTAAAACAAATGGAACTCTGGGCTACACCAATCCACAGGGAATTTAGAACTAATCGGATTATTTACCTGAAAAGAACTCAGGCTAAGTTTTACTACAGACTGAATGATTTACACCTGCACAAGCTCTTAACACAATCAGCTAACTACAGTTCCTGATCAAACTCAGAGTTACTTTGCAAGAGAATCAAGAGAAAATGTTGTTGTTCAAAAAATGCAGTGTTTTTTCAAATGCAGCACGCAACTCAGATGTAAATCTGTTAGAACATACGCCTGAAGTACAAATGCCAACTGAGCATGAAAACTGAATTTTAATTTTAAGTGGAGTGTTAGAATTTTCTTGAAAACCAAACCAGTTGCCCCTTCCACACTGTGACCAAAGTAAAAACAGTACTGTCAATATCTGGGTTACACTAGACAAAGTTTCACATATCATACCTGGCACAGGTACAGTTCACTTGTCTTGGTATATTTAATGTGTATATGGTGCACTAATGGAAATCAGTATATCAGTCTCAAGTTTATGAAAGCCAATGGTTGAAATAATGCTGCCTATAAAAATCTTTTGCTGAAGAATTGTTATTTTACTACTAGAGTCTGCTGAAAGCATTTTAAAGTTCATATTGTCAATGTTTATAAAGTTAAATTATTTACTTAAGAGGAAGAAGAGTCTGGGCATTTGAATTCTAAAATAAAGGACATGAATTCTCACATATTCTTTTCTTCCCTCGGTAAGTAGATGTAAAAACCCTTCACTACTCACTCCTGAAAGGATGGCAGTATCAACAATCTTGGGTGTGTACATATTAAATTCTCCCATTACCTAACAGATCTTGTAAGGTACAGATATGCACACATTTAATTGACAAAACAAGGAAGCTGGAACTATTCTGTTCTGATACAGCACTATTTCAGACTGTCCAAAAGAAAAGCAACAGCTTCATCCACTAATAACCATGTTCATTTATAGTAAAGCATTACACTTGACTTCTGGTCATAGCTCAAAATCAGTAATCATGGGTAGTACTAGGAAGAAAGTAAGTTGGATCCACATAATCTATGCTTAGATTCATTATTAGAATAACTTCTTTATTTTAAACTACAAGATTCACTACAATTCCACTATATCAAACTTTGGAGTTTATAGTGGACTTCCACTGAATCGTATTTTTTCCTGCACATTTATTTAAAAGAATCAAATGACACATATACGTAGGAAAAGGACCTATGGGGAACAGGAAGAAAAAAAATACCCATAGAAGGGAAGAACCAGACAGGCATAATTCAGTGACATTTACTGTAGCCTTTCTAAAACCTACTCTTTGCCCAATTCCAGCACTATGAAAAGCACAAAATGGGGATTTTCTCTGAAAAAAAAAAAAAAGGAAATGGCAGTAACAAGCCAAAATTCAGGAGATCAGTTTAATTGTTTCCTCAATGCACTCAGCAGGAGACGTGTTCTCTCCTTACTGCATTCACATTATTAAACAAATACTGATGAGATTTTTCATTACACAGCACCACAGGAGAAGACCCGATACACGGTAAGTTAACATTTGCTATGAACCAGTTTGCCTCACCTCCTATAAACAAAACACTACCCAACATGTCAGCGCAAATAGTGTGAAACAAGAGAGACAGCAAATCAAAGTGCTTTTGCCCTCAATAGCACAACACCGAATGACGGAGTAAAGAGGAACCCCTGCTATATACCACTGAAGACGTGGTCCAGTTCGTGGTCGCCACTGCTTAACCTATCAATGCTGGTTATTTCAGCTGAATTTCTAGTAAACATACCCAAACATACCCACTATCAATAAAATTTCAGTTTCTATAAAGTATTACAATGTAACTTCAACAAAACAGACGAGATCTATCAGTAAGGCAGGATTCACGTGGAGCTTGCAGTCAAACTGATGCTGCTGTACTTGTTTTAATCGGGGCGGGTAAGGGTGCTCTAAAACTCTCAGTTGACAAAGTAAGTTTAACTAGGTCAAATTCAGCTTGCTAGAAAGATCAGACACACACATCACAAAAGTTCGAAGTGTGTCATTTCATGAAATGGAGGATTTAATTTCTTTTAAGTTATCTCATCCCTGCAAAGATACCTCATTCAGAGCTGGAAGACAGACCAAATGCTCGTACTTTATATCAAACAATATCTTCTATTATTCTGCAAGAAAAAGAAAGAAAAAGATGTAATTAGAGGGGAAAGAAAACTATATTGGTTTGGGCAGTTCTATGGTTAACATCAGATTATTAAAAGAAGAAAATAATAATGTATAAGATTATTTTCCATGTGCCACAACTTCTAAGCAATTAAAATTTTCTAGGCAATTTTCATTTTATTTCTGCATTACAATATGCTGACATTTACAATACACATCTTTCCTGAAAAATTGTAACGAATTTTAATGCTGTGTTTAAGGTTTAAGCTTACAGCCAACAGCAATAGCAAAATGCTGGTCCCTAGATACCCTGGAGAGCACCTCTTAAAAAAAAAAAACCAAACCAAACCAAAAAACCAACCAACCCACCCACTCCCCCGAATACCTTGTTATTTTTAGGCTGTTTAATGATGGATTTGTTGAAGGGGGGGGGGGGGGGG
>NW_010315538.1:16968-47494 GCF_000700745.2 Antrostomus carolinensis
ACCCACCTGCACAGAAGACAGGTTTTAAACTACATTTCATTACTATATACTTGCTCATTAGGCACAAACTTTTCTCAGGAAAAGCACTGAAAAGGAAAAGTTACTATAGATAAGCTGTTACACAAACAGCAGGAGAAAATAATCATATTGACACAAGGTATTATTTATAATTCATCAAGTAAGAAATTACCACAAAATCAATTTATCCTAGCTTGCAAATAAGCATGGTTGGTTTGTCTTGGCATTTATCTAACTGCAGGATATCATTAAGCTTTAACAACTTTCCAGTCCACTGGTATTCTTTCTCCAATGTCTGCACTCCACAAACCAGTAACTCCCACAGAACATGCATACTGTGAAAGACTGCTCTTTTCACCAGCCTGCTAAGCAGTATTAAAATTGCATGGGCTCCTTCAGCCAACATATTGTGCTTTACACTGACCTTTAAATTCCAAATTCATTAGCAGAATACCAATGAAGAAAAAAAAAAAAATATGTATACATATATCCTTAAGGGCTCTACTATATAGATTAAAATTTATCACACAAATATCATGTACTTATGCACTTTCTGATTACACAGGATATCTGAAAAAGAGAGTGATGAGAAAGACTATCACAATGCAATGTAATTTTTAAAGTTTGCTCTAAACAGTACTTAAGAACATCTTCTGCCATGAAAGGTATCAGTATCATTTCAACTACACTTAATGAAAGATTTTCTGTACTAATGTTGTGACTAAATTAATCCCAAAGCTTTAAAAAGAATTCAAGATTAGTGATGATCTAGTGAACCAGAAGCTAATACACATCTGTATGAAATTGTACTTAAAGACGTGAAAGTCCACAGGTTTACTTCTATGAACAACTACTAATGATCTATTTCAAAAGGCATGTGTTTGAAGGGTAACACAGTAACTTTTTGCAGAATGAAGACTTCATGTGATGAATTTAAATTCTACCTGATCTGGTATGGGTTGTAAGTTTCAATTTAAAATTCACATATGCGACCACAAGTTGAATCCTGAACTCTGGATAAAAACCAGGCACTTCCTTCACAATCCTTGGAAAGTGCAATAGGGCTTCAAAGTGGGATTTACAAAAGCCAAGATCATTGAGCAGGTATTTACCTTCTGCTTAGTGCTAGTCAAAAAGAATCATTCAGTACAAAATACTTTAAAATCCACACTTTCTCCCAAGCAAGTTAACAGAATTATATTTATATATGAGGAAATGCCTTCTAACCAAGGATCCAGAAGCTGTGTTTTCTCAGCAGCAGCAATCTCTAGCCCTTCTTACAGCACAAAGGTGGCATCCTTAAAGATCTACACACACCTCAAAAGGAACAAGGCCTCCTCTTTTTCTACTAGATTAGTGTAAAAACTAGCTTAAGTTGTAGGAAAACTATGTTCCAGTCTCTCTTTCACCTGAGAGGATTCAAATGTCCACAAAGGTAATAAACAAACCTGCTATTCTTGGATGGGATAGATTCATCCCCAGTTCCGCCGGCATGTTTCACCCTATAAAATACCTGAATGTACTGGGTCAGTCGTAGCACAACTGCAGCTCAGTAGGTAAGCCAGACAGCTGGGGACATGAGATACAGTCCCCAGCCTCTCCTCTACATCCCTCTCCTATACATCCTTCAGACTTTGCATCCTCTCCAACAGAGGAGGGCAATTTCAGACAACTGGGAAAACTGAAGCGCTTGTTGAACAGAGGTGCATCCAAAGCTCACTGCTGGGCAGTTTAATTTTTGGATTTGGGTAACCAAAATGAAGCATGAATAGAATTTAGGCACCAATATTTTCTCAAAAGGTAATTTTCCTAAGTGTCACACCGATGCATCAATGGACACGTATGAGGAAGGTTATGCAAACCAACCTGTGCCTGCCCTCGATCTAGTTCTGGGACTTCATCTTTCACTGCTATAAAGAAGCTGTTCCTTTTACCTCAGGGACAGAAGGAAGAAAGGCTGAAGGCTGTGACCACAGCCATAAGGTAACATTAGGTGAAACAATGTTTTATTTGAACCCTACTTGGACACACCTGCATCACAGAAAGCGCTGTAGCAGTTCTAGAGTTCTAGTTCTTTTAATAAAGTCCAAATATAATTTGGTAAGTACAGAAAGACAATTATTATATTATCTCAGAAGGTAATTTTCCCAAGTGTCACACTGATGCATAAATGGACACGTCGGGTGAGGAAGGTTATGCAAACCAACCTGTGCCTGCCCTGTATATATGCTGTGAACAGCAGTGGAAATTTAGGTCTCCTCCAATTTGCAATAATTTTTAACATAATTTTTTTGACTTGTTCTTTGACAAAGATCTCCAAACAAAGCACTGCAACTGATATTAACATTTGTCATTAGTTTGCTGCTGTCTTAAAAAACTTTTAAAAAATCTCTTCTGCATCTTTAAGTAACTCTAAAGAAGGAATCCTGCCAAAGGACCTACACGTAGGCTAAACATAAACTCATTCTGTTAGTAGAAAAAATAATGTTTTCTGAATTAGGGAATTAATATAAAATAAATTTAATTTAAAATGTTTTTTATATAAAGTTATGCGAGAAACTTTAAATGATGAACAATTTTCTGCCTAAAAAAATTTTGTAACTAAACAACTTATATTTTAACCATTTTTCCTTTCATCAGAAAAGCTGCTTTTCCTTCCTTGCACAAGCTGACTGGAAAAAGCTTGCTATATAAAGTATTTACCAAACACTTCTTGTCTTGCAAAGCTCAAGTGTCATCATACTATTTCCAACTCATCTATTATGATTGCCACCATCACATAAAAAAAATATTCAGCATAGAAAATCTTTTTCCTTTACAGTCAAGGGATTTATTCTCCAGGAACCACACATACTCTTCCCACCTCTCCATGAATCCTTTATACATTGCCAGGATAGACCTCCTCAGCCCCAGGCTTCAATAAATTAAATAATAAAAATTAAGTATAATGAAATAATTTAATATCTTCTAAAGATGTTGACATATTTTTCCTTGAAAACATATTTGAAAATACTTCTAAACATGTGTACTGTTAAAAAACAGGCTCTAACAAAGCAGTATTTATATAATTCCACATATGGAAAAGACTGTAATTTATTCTCACCTGCAGGTCTGTGATTGACATCTGATACTCTACATCTCAAAATTCAGTACATGAACAAAGTTAATGTCATTTATGTGAAGTGAATGTAATATTACCTCCCCAGTCAGTTCATGTTGTGATGAATTGGTTAGCTGGTGTTATTAGGACAGTCTACAAAACAATGCCTTTGCTTACTTACAAAGTCTAAACCAAACCTGGTTGTCAAGCATGTTAAGCAAAACTGATCAGTCAAATCAGATTTAATCGACGATTTTAAGACATTCCTAGAAATAATACCTACTGATAGAATGTGAAATACATGCTTTGGGCAACAAAATATATTGCATTGATCAAAGCTGGTTACATAAAAAGGCTTAACCAACCATTGCAAAAGAGGTCATCATATCCACTAATAAATTTCCAAACTCCAGGACCACAAATTTAGCCCTAATTCAGAAACAGTGCATAAAAACTAGAGTGTTAACTAAACTGTGATTTAGTTAACAACTGAGTTTTACATAATTAGATAAAGTTAGATACTTTCCTCTTTGCAAAACTAGTGACCACAACAGCAAGAAACAAATATCAGTCTTATGACTGAACAAATGTGGAGAGGTAAAACACGTAATGGGAGGAGTGTGTATGTTTCAGATTGCAAAAAATACAGCACATTATTCACATAGTTAGAAAAAAACAAGCCAATTACGAAGATGTTTAATTGGTAAAAGTTTAATGTCCACTTACTTATAAAAATGAAAAAATATTTTAACATTCACCATACAATTGAGCAACCTGGCCCTACTGACTATTAGCTATAGGAAGGCATTTAAGGAAATGATGGTTGTGTCAAAACAAAGGCTAACTTCAGGCATGTATGCTGCTTTAAAAAAAAAAAAAAAGAAAACAAACCCCAAAAAACCTCTCATTTGCAGGAAGCTAGATGCTTAGCCTAGTTTTTAAAGCTAATTACAAGATCTTCTTTCATACTGGTCCAGATGTCTTGACAATTTCTTCTTCTAACAGAACTGTCAAAAGAAAAGAATTTTTATGAGATCTTCATATAGCTCATTTCTAAACCTTTGAAAGAAGAAACAGAAATGCAACACCATACACAGGATATGGAAATTACTAGTTAAAGCATTTGCTTATATCATAACTGTTCCTTCACTCAAGCATCTTCATACAGACACTTTCGTAACTGCCACCTTACAGAAGGTCTTAAGAACAAATGAACTTTTCCAGGTACTGCAAACAATTTCTAAGCTTTAAAAACTATGTAGAGATCTTGAAGTATAGATTTGAACAATATTCAGTAATAAGATATATAAAACAAGATGTACAAAAGAATTTTTTATGCAGTAATCTTAACGTGTGCTGTGCAACATGGTTCCACAGAGCTGCAGCATTCTTAACAGAAAAATAATGGAATGAGGGTACCATGCTTCATATTACATGCTATCACATCTTAAGTTGTAAATTTTACAGGCCTTTATTTCAGTCTTTCTCCACTTTACTGGACTACCAGTGTACCTCAGAAGCTTTTATAATTTACATTTCCTGAACTTTAAAAAAAAAATTTAAAAAAATTAAATCAAATCAAGTTATTACTGTCCCACACTTATCCTGACACAGGAATATGACAGCAGTCATCTCTTTTTTTAATCCCTCCTTCTTTTCAGGGTATCAAAAAAACCCCAGAAAAAAAAACCCAAAAAACAACAAAAGGTATAGAAAGGCCTATTCCACTCATAGGAGCAGAGATTAAAAATAGTTAGGAGTATCTTCGGGTGAAGAAAGAGAAAACACAGTAACTAACCTGCCACTACTTTGTATAGCAAAGCGGTATTGTAACTAAATTGACATCTAACAACAACTAAGTCAAGGTCCCGACTTCTCTTCCCCTTTGCCACCACCCTACTCGTGCAATCTTACACTTTCAGTCTAAAATACTTTTGTAACTTAAAGCTATTTTGCAGTATCAACGTGTCCTATCATTAATGAGCTAAGGAATAAAAAAGTCAACTGAAACTCATTTGTCATTTACCAAAATTAAGCACAGAGCCTTGCTGTCTGCTAGCAAATACGCAGAGCAGTCTCACAGTCTTACCTTCCATCTGTTTCCACATTCATTACAAACCACAAACGTTGTCATGGGTTCATCAGCACTGCGAGTTTGAACCTATGGCAAAGGCAAGAGCCAGGGTGGAAAAGGAAAATTACTGTCTTCAACTTCTCTTAGTATGCATTCAATGTAAAGGTTTAAAATCAAAGCGGAACGTCTGGATAAAAATAAAAGTTAACTTCCCATATCCACTGAAATTGTTTTTGTCTAGACTACAAAGCAATCATAAACTTATGTTTTGACAAATTTAGTAGCACTAAAATATCAATTTTGGTGTAGAAACTGTGCACATACTTCTTGGAAAAGATTCTCCATTAAAACTACACATTCAGTACAGATTTACGTGTATTGACTGATGCAAAGGCATCATCATGAGACTTTTAAAGTCTCATGACTGAAAAACAGCTTTCTACTTAAAGTATCTGATATACAATATTAAATTATAAATGCAGCTCATCCTATGATCAAAATTACATGCCCTGAAGCACTGCTGAACAAATTAAAGCCCTTCTTGCACATATTTCCATTTCTAAAAATGGTAGATTATATATATAGAAATATAAATGTGCATATATGTATAAGTATTTTATACATATGTTATCATTATTTTCTGCTATTTATTCCCTCTGTAAAGAAAAGTTTACACACATTAAAACCAGTAAATTAGCTCTCCTCCACATAAAACCACATTAATAAGATGTAATAAGAAGAACTGGCAAAAGCTCAGCATTACAAAGAAACTGACACTTCACACTATATTGATACTCAGCTTGGATTTACATAAAATCTTTGTTAAATTAACACAACAAACATTCTTTACATAAGCACACCTAAGTGGACCAAGCTATCTTAATATATTTTCTAATTTGTTAGCATTTTGTTAAAAATTCATTTTGTAATTAAAACTTCCTCTAACAATCTTTATACAGGACTTAAACTTTGAAAAAGGAAAATGAAGAGTCTGAATAACCACGTACCTGGGTGTAGGTACAGTTCTTCTTTTTGCACTTGCCACATGTAAACAGATCAGTCTGGGTACCCCCTGTTTTAGCCATCTGGTGCTCTCTGATAGCTTCTTTGGTCAGATTTTTGCGCATTTCTTTCAGCTCATCACTTGCCATTTCCTGTTATGGACAAAGAGCAGACAGAGTTTACTAGAGAGTTTTACTTTTAAACAAGTTGTTACCACTGTTGCGAGCCTGTACCATTTTTTGTTTAGAATCCATAAACAACAACTCTACTGAAGGGTAAGGTAATTCTACTCATTTTTAATTTTACAAGACTTAAGTTGGGATATTTTATAGCACAGAAGCTACAAAAAGTTTATTTTTCCCCCCCTGCAGGTGGGAAAAGAAAATCAGTCAAAGTTACACTAGCGAACATCTAGAAACTTTTCTATGCAAATGCATTTCTGAAGTTCAAAAATGTAATACAGAGACAAGGTAGAGAAGACTTAAAAGTTTTCCAGAGAGGATGAAAAACATCTTCTCCCTGGGTTAGATCCTGGTGTGATTATCTCAGTGACCTACAGAACATTATTATAGGAAAAAATTACACTATTTTGACTATTTCTATATTTGTACTGAGAAATACAGTATAGCCATAATTTACCATATGTTACCAGAATTCATCTACACTCAGTTCCAAAACAGTAACCAAAGAGCTCAGATTCACTGAGCCTTCATTTTTCGTCTAAAACAGTTCTAGTGTGCAGGATCTCTACAGTGTATGAAAATCAAGTGTGCACAGCAAAAAAGTTGTTCCATTTTTCTTCAATACTCCATATCCCATAAAGACATGGAATGCAAATCTTGTATTGACACTATTTCACTTTAGAAGTCATCTTAACATTAAGAAATTTTTTAGCTATTAAAATTTTAATCCAAGACATTAATTAAAACAAAGAATGGGCACTGGATAACACAGAATGTATGTCTGTACATATGCACATACATACAAATAGAATGTAAAAACTCAAAATACGTCCAGAAGATAAAAATCCACTTTTCTTTAAACATTCCTTTATCAGGCTGTTTGCCCTAACCTTTACATAAAGCTATAGAAAGAAAAAAAATATCCTTTAGAATAAAGCTAATCATGATTTTCATTACTTGATCACAAACTTAATTTCTTTCAGTCTCCATGGTAGTCCTTTATACCTGATTTGGAGGGGTAGAAAACAACACATACAAGAACTACAAACCTGAAACCAGATGTTAACCGTGCTTTCACTTTTCTCTCCCATAAAACGACTTCATAGATTTATTTTGATTCATAAAGACAGCAAGCATGTGAATGGGAATTTCTATTCAAGTGTCCAAAATGTTCTTTCAATAACATAAATTTAATCTTATTTAACGGGCAATTCTCCTAGCTTCTTTCCCCTATCATTTATGGCTTTTTCTATTTATTGTTAAGAGTTTCCTTCGAAATCACTTGAAGTATTCTTGTCCAATTTGAGATAAGCATTAAATAGACACTGAAAATGCCAACAGGAGAGGACTGATCTTTAAAACCATAGTGCTGTACCTCACGTAGGAGTGTAACAGCAGAGGTTAGCATTTGGAAAACAAATGGCAAGACAGGGTAACACTTACATATCCAGAAAGGAGCAGCTTGGAGTCACTAGCCACATGTATTTACATCTTCCTAAACTTAAAAAAAAACTATCACCAATATATCATGTGGCTTTTTAAAAACCACACAACACAACGTGTTTCAGGAAATTTACATGTGACAGCTTACTTGTTTTCTGACTTACAGGATGTTTAGGAACCATTAACAGACACCACTTTCCCAACTGTCCCAACACAACCCTGAAATTCAGACTGTGCAAGCCACAAAAAAGCCACAGTCTTTCAAAAGTGAGGGCAGCTTACAGGAATTATTTTTAGAGCTAATAAATACAGGCCAGGATGTAAGCCCAGTAGTGAAATAGTTCAAGACCTGTGCTTTACTCACCTCTGCTGTCATTTTGGCAAACTTGTCAGGAGGAATGTTCCCACATAACACATTTTTCCTTAGGTTAGGATTCTTTGCATCCTTGAGATTTGCTATTCTACTTCGTACCCTATTTTTGTATTTCATATCAGTGTTTTTTAATTCTTGAAAAATAGGTGCTTTGGATTTAAGGAACAAAACATTACCAAGTAAAATCAAACACTAAAAAAGGACTGATTTTTTGAGGCAACTTTTCTAAAGCTGTTCTCCGTTGTTAATCAAGTCTTTCCCCCGATTCAACCAGTTACTTTCCTGTTCAACAGACCAGACTTCATGTCCTTCTGAAGCCTGATTGTAGTTTAGCACATGGTCAGTGAAGCATTAATTTTTGGATAGCAGGATCTCAATTGAAATTGTGAAAAAAAACCCATAAATTTATCCCCAGTTCCTTGATGTCATCCTGAGGATCACCTGATTTCTAAACCAAATATTCGAACACTGGCAGCTCAGTGACAGAATTTTAAAACAGGTTTGCAACAGATAACAGTAATAGTGGCTGACTGCAATTACTGAATAACATTAGCAAGTTAGAATAACGAAGCTTAGACTGTTTCTATGCTTAAGAATACCCTCACAAAAAAAAAACAACCCCACAACAAACCTAAAATAAAAAAAGCTCAGACCTCTGCTCTGTAACTATTCAAATACTGCTACCAGCACAATCCTTTTGAAAATTCCAAATTCATTTATAAAAACACTTGTAGAAAATTAAAGACATTAGAAAAATATTAAAACTGACAAGAAAAGATGTTAAAATCACATAGAAGAGTCCAGCATTTTATGTCAGAATGCTTCAGAAAGATATAATATTGCTGCTGCAAGGAAAACATACTGCACTGAAAAAAACCCACACACACTCACCTACCTACACACATTCCTACATGTTTTAAAGAAAATAATTTAGGTTGTGCTGTTCTTTTAAACACTAAATGTCTAAACTGATATGTTGAACAGAGTTTGATATTTCTGTTTTAAATGAAATTTTAAAATATTAAATATCTAGATCAAGTTAATTAATTTTAATATTATCAGTGCTTTTAAAAATACTCTTGTTCTAGAGCACATAGATGTACAACAAAGGATATCTTCTTCAATCTGAGAACCCAGCTCTTCCTCATCAGCACCAATAGCAATGTAATCATCTGAGGAGAAAAAACATTGAAATATTAGAACCTGACAATCTCATCAGTGTTCTATATCCCTGAGAGCCCATTTGAAACTCTGAAACTCAGCAAATTATGAAACAGCTGCAGTGAATTTTCCTTTCATATAAGAAAGTTTAATTTACTGTATATTTAACCTTTCAAAACTTTGTTAACTTACTCCTTGGAAGAACAAAAAAAATGAAATGAAGAGCAATGGAAGTTTAGAAAAAGTAGAACAACCCTAAATCTTTCACAAAAACAAAAATTCTGACATCTAGTTGCAAACACAAATAGTAACAAAAAAACTCTGCCATACAGAACAATCTTAAATATTCTAATAGGCTTGGCAAATATTAATCTCTACAGCATACATGCACAGAATAGACTATTATAAAAAGAAAACATTTTGTATTGTGTTTCATCAGTTCTTTCAGTCCACACAATACAAGCATAAGCAACTAATGTTTCCCATGCATACAAGAGAAATATTTCATTAGAAACATAGTAATTAAATAACAGAAACAATATTATTGGATATTTTTTAAAAATGCAAAGTAGAGATGTGTCATAAAACATGAAAATTCCAAGAAACAAACCACAGCAAACTTGAAGACAATACAGCACTTGACCTAAAATATCACAAGATAGTTGTTTACTTTTTCTGACCAAAACTCTTACTTAAAGACAGCTGTCTTTCCAAGATAACTTAGGATAAGTTAGATGTATGTGTTTTCCTCCTTCTCATTTTAACATGAGTGTACTTCAATGAGTAATCTAAATACCATTTCTCCTCTGACCTCATGCAGCAGGTCATAAAAACAGAAAATAACCTTATTTTTTGAGACTGGCATTCAGTCCATGGATGATCAGTTTATATTTGCTGTAGAAAGTAACATGGCAAAAAGTGTTCTTTAAAAACTAGCTGAAATTAAGACTACACAGAATTATGAATACTAAGATGCTATATGCAACTTTCTGGTCACAAGTTATTTTAGAACTCTATGAACTGCATATCCAGAGGACCACAAATTCATGGTCTTTTATCAGCTTTGATTACTGTCTGTATCTGAATATACATGAATTAAAAGAAAGAATAAGAGAGTGAAGAGGGTAAAAATGGATGATTCAGAAGTCTGGTTACACTGGGTCAAGTTACACTAAGAACAAAGGAACAGGAGCTGGATCATAAGTTCAGGTAGAAGAGAAGGACCAACAAGAAAAAATTCAGGTGATTCTGAGGAATTCAACTTCTAGTTTGCTCCTTATCTAGCACATCATTCAACTCATCAGTTTAAAGACACACAAGTGTACATGAAGGGGAAAAATAAAAAACCCCAAAACAGTCAAGGAATTTACAGATGTCCAAAAGGCACAAAGACAGAGCAATGCAAGACTCTCTTACCGTGACTCTCTCAATGAAACTTCCAAGATTAAATCAAAACAGAAAGGCAGCCTTCAAAAACCAAAATCTAAAGGCCCACAGGATCACCAGTCTAAGAAAGGCAGGCATGTATATAGTAGCACTCTCAGTCAGAGATAAGGCAAAAAAAAATAGTAGCTTCCAAAAAAAAGATTTAAATGTGGCATTAAGGAGGCAATAACCTTCCTGAAAAGAAGTTCCACTGTAGGCAAGATACCAGATGAACAGAAGTCACAAAATGTCCTGAATCATCAGTAACAAAAATGTATTTCAATACATTCCCATGCTGTCCAGGTTACTCATTGCTTGCAGCTTGGGTGAACTGGCCTATGGTTATATACACACAAATAGACATCAACAGGGTTTATTGTACCTTACAGGGCAGGAGAAGAATAAAGTGGGAAGGACTGAAATAGAGAAGAGGGAAATAGTTAAACTTGAAAATATACTCTACAAAGCTCACCTCCTGTTCTCAGAGCTGCAGAGAGCATTTCTCTACATTTCACTCTTACAGAATCCGAAGTGCTTGGAGCTCGGGGAAAAGAAGGGATGAAAGAATTTGAGGGAGCACTACCCTCCTCCTTCCTGCTGCTGGAATTGCTACTTGAACTGCTAAAAAAAGGCAAAAAGAAAACTAATGTTAATGTTTTATCTCCATCTTCAAATAACTCTGTTCCCGTGCAAAACATGGGTCTTTTGCTTTATCCATTTGATATTTTAAAAAAAAAAAAAAAAAAAAAAGAAGAACACAGGCCACCTTTTTAAAGCTACTTATAGCTCTAGAGTCAATAAAATTTTAAAAGTGTCGTTAGAAGATTCACCAGAGTATTCCACACAATAGTGACACAGCAGGTATTTCATTCCATTATGTGGCATGTAAGTTTTAACTCTCAATTCTCTATATTAACATGAAATCTCCCCTCTCCTCCCCGCCATGGAACTTTCTTTACTTAAAAAACCCGTGAAGATGCATCACACTGACATTCAGTCTGCAGAGAACGAGTTGCATTACTGTACTGAAGTGGTACCATGGTCACGATCAATCAATTAATGTAGCTTTGCAAACTGTAAACCAAAAAGTTTTCAGCTTGCATCAGGACAAACGGCTAAAGGTTAAATTTCAATTTGAAAACGGATGTTGGAAACAGGTTCACTAAAACCAGAAACGTATAGAAGAAATGGGCTTGAGGAGTATCTGATAGATGAGACAGATGGAAAAAAACAACAACTAGTCTGGCCATATCTTGACCTCTGGCTTTCATCTTTTTTTAATGGCAGCAACAGCGGGGTTTACTTCCCTAACAACACACCATTTCTTGTACAACCCTGTGTATTTCAGAAAAGAATGTGGAAGCTGTCTCTAATATGATAAATTTGGACCAAATAGTTTCATGTTAATTTATACTGAGTGAGTTTATTTGTATAGTCATGTAGAATTAAATACCTTTCTTCTCTTGCTTCAGGGCTGTTTTGTGAAGAAGACGCAGGCTCCTTTTTCTTTTCTTCAGAATCTTTATCAGTTGAAGGTCCATCTGGAAATACAAAACATGAGAAACTCTCTTTTAACCAGAAATAGTAACCAATTTAAAGCAGTGGTAAAATATCTTTGATGATTTCTCCTGAACCAGCTGGAAATGGTATCAGCTCCCACTCTCTGCTTTGACCTTCGCTTGCAGTACAGCCTTCCACTCCCCAACATCCTCCCCAGCGTAGCAAATTGAAAATATGACAACACTTCAGATCCTTCAAGACCAGCATCTGCTTAAATTGGCAGTGAAGATATGACGAAAATGGAGACTTCTAGGATTTATTTTTGCCAACTCTGCTGTATGAGGTAGACAATAACTTCTTAAAACTCAAGTTTTAACTTGAGTACTTTAACTTTCTAACTTCTTAAAAATCAAGTCTCCAGAATTTGTCTTCTGTGTTTTAAACATAAGTTCCTACTAAATGCATGTCATTCCTTTTAATTATATTCACAGGATTTCTACCAAAGGACTGAACCAAATGAAACATTGGTGTGAAAGTTACCACGGTTGCCAAAAAATATAATTTTCATATGCTTTTGAAGGAGTTTTCCAGACATGCACACAGTTTTTTCTCTGATAGCTCTTAAATTATTTGCCTTAGTGTTTAAAAATATTCGAACTTGCCTTTCCCATACAGGCTATGCTTAATGATGATTTTATAAAGAATAAAGATGAAAGCCTTTATTAAAAAGGGCAATCACAACATTTAACTTTAGCCTAGCAAGAATACATGCAACCTTCTATTGTAAAGAGGAAGTCAGAGAGGCTAAATTGAGCTTCTGCTTTGATTTGCTCTCCAGAAAGGCTGACTCTCTCCACTGCCTACAGAGAAAGCCTAGCAAAACTGGCACCACTCACTGACAGATTTTGTGAATTCCTCTCTCTAAACCCTCATAAAGCTACCGTTACACTTCTAAAATCATAGACTATATTGGGATAAGCACATAAAACAAACTTTAAAAAGAACTAAAAACAGATCAAGAAAAGGAGGGAAATCTGATACAGCTCAGTCTTTCCCATGAAGATGTCCTGAGCTAGGTAACTAAATCCTTGGTTAAGTATCTAAAAGTATCTTAATTTCCAGAAAAGCCCCATTCCTGCATTTCTCAGGGGAACCTGGTGGTATGGAACACACAAATTCAGGTACAGAACTTTTTTTTACCCTAGAGAGTAAAAAATTACTGTACTAGCTTATTTTTGATAGCAACAATTTACATTTAAAACTATACAGAAAAGATATTAAACTGAACAGGATTTTGATCCTTACCTTAACTTTTGAGTTATTTATCAAATCAAATACTACTTTGTTAAAAAATCATCATCATAAAAGGAGACCAGAGACAGCTATATTGGATCAGACTAAGCACCCATCTACTATCTGTCCCCATCTGTACCCAAAAATAAATGTCTACAAAAGAGCATAGTAGCCAGGCAAGCACACAAAGATACTTCTCCAGAATATTTCCCCAGCCTTCAAGGTCTTAAAAGCTTAGAGATTTCATCTCACCCATTGTTTGTAACCACATATTCAATCTTGATAAATTTCCCCATTAGAGAAAAAAAGGAAAATTAAACACAGTAGATGATGCACAGATTGTCTTTAATAAGCCAAAGGTATTATTCAAAAAATCCTAACAAAGATACCAATTTATTAACTATTATTCATAAAAAAGTAATTTCACTAAGAAAGTAAATGAGGCTATAAACTGAATGGATCACAGAAGTTCTTTGCTATGACACCTAAAGTGTACAATACTACAAGAAACAAAACAAATCCAATTTTTAACGTGCATATTCATGTGACTACTCTATGGTAACAAATGCTTACAAGAAATATAATTTTAAAATATTCTAAATATGCATGTAATCTCATTTATCATCAATTTTTTAAGCACATGATCATTTTGTCAGAGGCTTTAAGACAAACTGATGTATCAAACAGATGTATCTTGGGGTACAGCTCCGGTTCTGCAAAGCAGCATGGCTGCCTAAGAGCTGAGCTCTGCTTCAGCCCATTTACCTCTGTGGTTTTTTCCTGGCACACAAATTCAGAGCAGACCTAGGTATCTCCTGCTTATTTTGCATCAAATACACCACTATGGTACAGCTGGCACCCAGTTTTGGTTTCTCAGACACTTCCATTTAGGCCAGCACCATTTCACCAGAGAAGGCAGGCACCTGAGAACATCTGCCAATAACCCCATTGCTTCTTTCACTTACAGAGGGCAGGGTACATGTGAAGCATGGGCATAAAGCAAGAGGTAAAAGCACAGTTCTTCCTACACCTGCAGACCAGTCTAAGAAAGCATGTCTCAAAACAAGGTCAAACTTCAGCAGCTGAGACAACTGGACCACCTTCAGCAAATGTCAACTTTAATCACTTAGAAAAGAGTTTATAGATTATTTTTTTTTTTAAATCTCATTTCAAAAATCTGAAAATAAAGTGAACAATATTCTCTCTTTGCTTAAAATATTCTCCTAAGTATTTAAGTCATTCACTCTTATTGATCCTAAACTGGAAAGCACTGAAGAGAGGAGATCCAGTGTCAAGCAGTATTTATTCTTAAACTCGCACATTAATAAGAATTCCTTATTTTATTAAAAGACTGTATTGACAAAAGAACAGAATGCAATTAACAGGCTGACAGCATTTTAACTATCCTCTGGGGAAAGGAAAAAAAATATCCTTGAGAAACTACAAGTCCCTACTAATTAACTTATTTTACACTCAATAGGCAGACTCTAACATAAAGGAAGAATGACAGCTAACAGGAACTACAAACACACACAGAAATTCTAACAAAGAAAGATAGAAAGAAAGGCCCTTCTGTGAAAGATATTTTAAAATTCCAATGAGCAAGTGACTCATGTCAGGAAGTCTATAGAACATCATAATATTACAATAGTATAAATTACAAGTTGCTTTAAAGAGGCGCAATTACTTTATCAATCAGCTTCATATAGCTATTAAAACGTACCAACATTTTTTTCAGAAACAAACTGAAATCATAATCAATTTTAGGATCTAAAATTGTAACTTCACAGTTTCAGCTACTGCAGCTTCAGAATGCCATTAAAAAAAAATCTTTAAACTATTTATTTAAATAACATGCTAAATTATATTAATTTATAAAAAAGCTTTATATAAGCTTCTTGAAAATACAAAGAACAAGCTAGTAACATGAACTGACTATTAGCCATTGGAATAAGACTATTACATTCTGACTACTGCACTGCAGTTTCTATCTGGGACTTCCAATTAATTTGAAAGAGTTCTACCTTTTCCAGTGACATAATCTCTCCAGGGTAAAATATGGCATGAGAGTGTTCTTTGTTACCAGAAAAAAATTTTTAATGTAAAAATAAATGGCCAGAGATAACATAATTAATCTGAATGTTAGAAGACAATAGCTTCATCACAGATTCTTCTAATTATAATTATATTACAAGTGAACTCAAGACATTTGATAGTAACAAGAAAAAAGAAAATAAAAAGATGTAATGTTATTAATTTATAAATTTAACTTTAAATTACAAAATTTTCTAAAGTGAGAATTTTGCAGAAATATTAATGAAAGGTGGCTAGTTATTTCCTGGAAGCACATGAGAACTTAACTTAGTGAGTTACCATATGTTGCTGATTCAGCTATCACCACCAAAACTTGGAAAGTCTTCTGAGTATTCAGTTTAAACAAGTTAAATGAAAGAGGTATGAGAACAGGTAACAGATGGCATAGTCACTAATTTAACAATGACCCATATACTTAAAAAACTCTTTCAGGTCCATTTTCCAGACCCTGACCAAAATAATCTTGAGAATCACAAGCAGCTACACTTGTCAGCAATTCCTCTGCAAGATGTAGTTAAGACATGAAGGTAAAATCAGAAAAGCTTCTTGCTAGTAGTAGCATAGGGAGAAATAATATCTAAAATCTATTAATAAACAATAAAATAATTGTTTGTCATTTTTAAATTTTTTTTATCATAAGTGACAAAAGAGCATGACATTAACTTCTTTGCTATACATGTTTTTTTTCTTTTATATGAGATGTACAAGTACGATGTAATTTGCATCATGTGTTACCATCTCTTCATTGATAATCCTAACAAATTAGAGAGCCACTAATTGTACATGGAACAGTTCTAAGTATATATTTGACAGGAGGTGATTTCCAAAGCTCATACTTGATACGGGTATGAAACTACTGCAATTACACTTTGCACTTGACTCTACTTGGTAGGTTACAAAGACATGTACTCTTCTTACCAACAGTAAACTTAAACACTCTTACATACCATTAGACTGTAATTTAGGAGCTTGTTTTGTCAACAACAATGTTTTTTAATATAAAGGAACACTCCTCAACCTAAATGGGTATGCAGAGATTCATTACCTGCATAGCATACTCTATATACTCAGCTATTGGCAAAACAATCATTATTTGTAAATCCTATGCTATAATTGAATAGTATTGTATTTTATTCTGAGAGCATAATTTGCTTCCTGATGTAAATTGTCATCAATTCAGCTGTGTGGTTTAACATCCTTACAGCAACATCTGAAAGTGATCTTCCACTTTAGCTCACTCAGTGAGTCACTTCAGACAACTCTTGCAAGCCCTCGGTTGGGCAGCTTCCAACCCCCCTGAAAAACTATCAGTAACCTGGCATGGCTCTGGTCAAGCCATAAACATCTGGTGGTTCACAACCTTACTTTGATTTCTTCTCATGTTGTCCATGCATTCTTAAAATGTAAGTTCCGATAGCACTGAACTTAAACAGCACATGCAGCCTGAACAGCCGACAATTCTTGCCTAAATTCAAAATGTCATTTATAAAAATAACTCACAAAGACTTCAGATCTCTGAGTACAATGCTTGGTAGGATTAACAGCTGTCCGCTTCTGTTGCCATCTTTGATCCATACCATTTTACATGCACTATAAACAGCATAAGCGAAACTGACTTCTCAGCAGCTCAACATACGGTATTTCGTGTTCTTCTGAGAAAGTCAAAACTAATGACAAAACAGAATAAGAGTACTTTGTAAGGTTCCCACCCACACTTCACACAGTCCAGATACTCTATCTTCCACAGTTATGAGACTTTAAGTTCTAATGAATTACTGAGCAGTGAAATGAGAGGTGAAACATTTGCCCTACTATGCTTTATTACAAGGTCTATGTTACAATCAAGAATAATTTAACTACATAGTATGAATACAAGCAGTGCTGTATTTTCAGGAATAATATGATTTTATATAATAAGTGCACAACCACAACTACACTAGACCTGGCACAAAAATGTACACACAATAATATCTGCCCTGTAACAAAAATCAGAGCACGAACAAAGGTCACATACCCACTGCCTCAAGAAAAAAAGTATTCAGTTCTGATTAATGTCCAACATTTACTATTTACTTTCCAGTTCCCCACGTTTGACTTCGCCTGATGCACACAGCCTTAGGTAGAGTCTCACAACTGTCTTAAAACAATCTGAATTTAGCAAGCCATCAGAAGGGTCCATCTTGCCCCAGCTGTACGTTACTGCTGCAATCCCTGTGCAGGAAACAGTAACTGCAAACAGGCTGGACCAAAAATCTGATACAGTTTAAATTTAAGCCAGAAGAAATGAAAAAAACAATTAGTTTCAAACTGGTCAGTTCCCAGCTCTAGCCTCCTGGATAGCCACTTGAGCACTAGTTGCAGCACAGGAGGGAGCAAGGAGGCACCTGTGGAGAAAGGAAGCCAGGACCATTCCTTTCAGCAGCAATGAAATTGACCTGCCATGACCACCAGGCCAGGGTCCTTTTCCAGACTTCTACAGCATGAACACTCTCTGGTCCTGAGGTAGGAATAACACTCCTTGTGTTTCACAAAGTTTGAACGCTTAAAGATCAGTCAGCTACAAGTAACAATACATTAAGAGACGTTTGACTGACTTAGATATTTTCCCTGTCTCAACAAATAAATAGCAGTTCCTTTGCTCAAAAAACCAAAAAGCAGTATCCAAGGTCACTCCCAAAAGCTGAGGAGGAGGGTGGGGGAGTTTGTTGCCTAAGCACTTTAGAGGAAAGGGGCCTTCTTTTTTAAACTTAGATTAATAACTTGAGAGCTAGCTAACTCAATCCAACCGCTGCTTAGCAAAGTCTTTAAAGTAACTCAAATTAAAAGGCAAGTCCACTTATGTATCTTACTACTTTTATGCATTGGGTAGAATACAGTTGGACTTCAAGATCTAAGTGGGAATTTAAACATGAAAAGTACATCATTTTCACTATTTACCAGTGAACTCTGATGATATCGTTTATAAATTATGCATTTAATTTATAACAAAAGTCATTATCATAATTTTAAAAGTATTTTATCAGCACATCTAGTATTATCTAAATGTAATTACTAAACCTAACCTAATTAGTATTATCTAACTTTTTAAAGGTAGGTTAAAAAAATATGTCTGCTGTAGAGGTTGCTGCTTCTTAACAGATTATAGAAGCTGAAAGCTGTGCCAGATGGCCCATTTCTACATACATATACTGTCAGATGGATACAAAGTCATTGCTACACCATTTACAAGAGAGGAATAAAGTATCTGATAAAATACTTCGTTACTGATAGAAATTAGGCTGACTTCAAATGCAGGGGAGTCTAACATCTCCTGGTATTTAGCATATTTTTCTGGACAGAACAGCAAATACCTAAATCAGTAGAAAATAATGTAAACTGTTTTCTTTTCAAAATTTTAAGCTTCCTAAATCTTAGTTTACCTAAAATTAGATAGATACAAAACAGAGTACAGCACAGTGTATGAACAAAAATACCTGGACACAGTCTGAGTGTTTTCAAATACATTAATTACTACAAAATACCCCTTAATAAAACCCTGCTAACATAAAGGTTTCATTAACTGCATTCATTGTTTTAAGGAAAATTAAACAAGAAGTATTAATTCACTACTTAGGAAGTTGTTTAAAACTATGAAAGTTTTAGAAAGTGCAGATCTATCACTATCACTACCTGTAAGTTCTAACAGATTTTTAATGTCAACTTTTTTACTGTTTTTTTTTTTCTTTTTCTCTTCACAAATCACTTTCTAACCAAACTTCAAAGCCTCCATGCTCTCATATGAGATTCTGCACAGGTTCTTCAGAGTTCCTGTTATATTTGACAAAGGAAATAGTAAAGAATAGGTTCGTTAGTGCTTACTACTGCAGTACAGTCACTCTAGCTCAACAGCGGGAAACGAGACTCCAGAAATGAGTCAGAACCTGGCTTCCTACTGCCTGCCAGCCCCAGTAAAAATATATTAACTTTTTCTCTGAATACACTGCCACAGTAATGCAGGAGTGATAGTCAAAGAGTAAAAAACAACTACATCAGTGCAGAAAGTTGCAATACCTACAGAGGAGTACAAATATATCTAAAACAAGGCAGCTAAAACATGCAAGAGCAGGGAAAAGAATCTTTGTCGCCATACCTAACAGTTTCTTCCAAGACTTGATGAGAGATTTCGCTAAAGATGTAACTTCTTCATCTGTGCTCTGCTTGCGTATTGCATTCACTGACATTCCAATTCTGGTAGACTGCAACAGAAATAAAATATACACTATAAAAGGTGACATGAAGACAATTTAACAAATAAACATATATAAAGTTGTACTTTGATATCAATTTTTAAAAGTATCTTTTTTCTTTGACTTTTGTGGGAATTTTTTTAAAGAATATCAGGATGAAATACTGCAAGCCTTTACAAAGCTTATTTTAACAGCATAGACATTTTAAAAAGAAATACCACAGTATTACCATTTGTTTCCATCACAGAAGTTTGGGGGTGTGGGGCAGGAGGGTTAAGGGGAGTCAATCAGAAGATTTTTTTCTTCTCAAACTATTTCGAAAAGCTCTGCAGAACTACTTACCTAAACTAAGTACAACCTCCAAAACATCTAACAACGTGAAAATCATACATAATGTCATAAATGTTATATAAAATTTTTAGCAAAGGTTCTAGCCTCAAAACCTTATTTTTCTGTGAAGCAATGACTGTATTTGTATTTCTGCATGATCAAAAGCTTGCCAACTGCTTCAGTGACTTCATATTCTTAGAATTCCCATTCAGCAGCTGTGGAAGACGCTGTAATATCAGTTGGGAGCGACCACATTTTAGGCTCTTAATAATTTTGGCAATACTGAGGATCTTTAAAATCTTAATCATGGAGGGTTCTGGTTTTAGACAGAAACAGTAAGACTAGCCTACCTCTCTGAAAAGGCCAAGATAGTGACAGGCTTTAAACCTTTGGCACTACTGCCACCTATAGAGTGAAAAGGAAATTAATTTACAATTCACTCCTTTTAAGATTTGGAAGATGAGGACATAAATTTAGCTCAACGGCATAAAACAATTCATTTTAGAAGACCTGTGACTAATGTGTTAATCTAACAAGTAGAACATTTCTACACTTTCAGCTTCATGAAAGAAGAAAAGCATTTAACAATACAAATAAGTATTCTACTATCATTTCATATTTTGACTGATGACTGAATTTTTTAAATTGTTCTCAAGACACTTGGTTTTGTTGCATTTACCATTTACGGGATTCACTAAACATAATTTATTCTACTTACTTTTGCAATTGTTCATCACATATTTCCTTCTTCTTTAAAGGAAAACTTAAATCTTTGTGGCTCACTAAAAATGGAAATGATTTGTTCCTGTAAATTACTCCTTACAACCCACACAACACTTTTTGGGGCACCATGGATGTGCTAAATGACTGGAAATGCACTGAAATATTCGGTAGCTATTTCAGCAAAGGAAACACATCAAATAACCTCAGGTCTGAGCATCAGCTCTAAACACTTATTTTGGATGAAAGAAAACAGATGGTTACTCACCTGTCACTAAAGTGTTTCAAGATGGACTCTGCTCACTCAGACTAACAGTACTGGCCAACTCTCTTGACATTTTAAACATATACTCTTGACATTATGTTCAGACAATAAAGAATAACATGTGCTTGAAACTCCATAAAATACTCAGCATACCTGAATGAGAAAAATGTATCTACAAAAAAAAAACCAATCCTCCATTGATAACTGGGCACAACCACAGCTGACTCATCAGCAAATAAGACAAGACAAAAACTTACAGACTTATTTAGGCAAGTAAAACTCAAAAACTCAAATTAAACTAAAAATTAACTGAATAAATTAATTTCTTCTTCTGATCATACAAGAGAGAAAAACTATGGTAACTGTCTCAACTGCCAGTTTTCTTAAGGCACTACATAAACATAGTTCATTCATTTGCTTTTATAGAGCACTTGACCTGGCTTTCCCTAAAGAGAGGGGAAGGAATAATCTACCAGTTTACTTGCTTGCAAACTGACACAGGTAATTGCAAAAGATCAGTGTTATAGTCTCAAAATGACTGTGCTTTAATGACAAACCAGCTGTCAGCATTTGAAATTTCCTCAGTCTTCCAGCCTATGGAGCAGTTCTCGTGAAAGCGATTTTAAGTGGAAAACTCCAGTACTTTTGCTCAGCCCAGTGTAACCTGTGAAACTGCTTTATCTCTGTACCAGTTTGTAAGTGTGCAGGTATATGAAAACCTTCCTCATCCTGGCCAAAATGCACTTTTAATGGCTCATTCTTTCCCACTTCAAATTCTAGAGCACTTTTCATCTGCTTTCTGAGAGTAAAGAGGCTCAGAGACAGCATAAGACAGCTTTTTTCACCCCTGAAGCATTCAAGCTGTAGGCCAAGCAGCCTTCAGTTGGTATGAGCAATGGTTAGCATAAGAAACCTACGACTGATCCCAAAACAAAACACACAGTGACAGTTACTCTTCTCCAAACCAGAACAAATGACAAAATTTAAGGAACATAGCTGGGGAAGAAAAGCAACCACCTGAAGTAGAGGTGTTACCAGCTTTAAACTATAAAAGAGTATGAGGACAGAGAATTGGTGAGCACCTGGACCAAAGCAGAGTCAACTCAACCCCTGAAGAATAACCACCTCCAGGTCACCAGGTCTCCCCAGCTCGCCAATGAACTGGCAAAAAGTTATTAACAAGCCATGTACATCACAGCCTAGTTCTGCATATGAGTGTGTAATTTCCAGTAAAACCAGTCTGTTAAAATAAAGACTGTCTGTCTCACTCGCTGTTCAGCTGCGCGCTACCCACAATGAGCTCCAGGGACACGATGATGCCTTTAATACTGTGTGGCTGCTAAACAGATTTGCAATTCTGACCACCAGATAAATCATGTGTGAGGAAGGCTACTGGCTCCCTGCCTAGCTGAGGATCAAGCTTGCTTACATAAAACTTGTTAGCTATGATACGGTTGTGTTATTGTCTGCAACCACTTCAGCTTTCTGTGACAAAAATCAGGTGAGAAAGACACAAGACACAAGTCCAGACTACCGATGTGCATCTTCCTATTCCACACACCTGTAAATTCTTCAGAGGACCTTGCCAGCTCAAACTAAAGCAAGAGTCACATTACAGGAAAAATCATCACTTCTCTTATTACACAGGAATAATGAAACTATCATATCAGCTAGCAGTGCTTTTCTCAATGTAGTCAGCTTTCAAAACTGCTTAAAAATGGGTGTAGAAGCATGCTTTTCACTTGTGCCCTGTGTTTCATCAATTCAAATACATCAACTGATACCTCAGCCTACACGGAGGAACTTAGTGCTCCCACTTTCTCATAATCACCACCCTTCTGGACATTAGCACATTAATGATCCACTACCAGAGCGATGTGTACGATTACTCTGCATTTCAACTGTTGCTCTGAGTCCTCCATAGCATCAGCAAATTTGGGAGATTAACACAGAAAATTTACGGCAGACTTTACATATTTCTAAAACTCTCAGCAATCTTACGCAGTGGAACTGTTCTGAATTCAGCAGTGGACACTTAAGAAAAACTTCCTAACTAAGCTACAGTCAATCTACTATGCAAGAGTGTGCTTAAATACCTGATCCCTTTCGACCTACTGTAACACAGAAATCCTTACAAACTCATATGGTGCCCATCTCAGTACAGATGAAAAACGGTATTTTACTGCAAATATTATGTCACTCTAAAAACAGGTACTTGTCATACAGATGGGAATAAATAAGATGCTTTCAAGTAGGATAGAAAACTTGACAGAATTAATAGGCTAACCTATATAAATTAAATCAGGGTCACACAAGTGCCCTAAAAGGCAGACAGTTGAGTTTGTTTGTACTTAGTAAGATTAAGAATCATCTTTTGTTGATAACACTACTAAGGTTTTCATTGCAACTAAAAAAAGAATAAGTTATCTACTTGTACATTCTTCACATCCTCACAGTTCAAGGGTAAAATTGTTCTGCTGTTCTGTGCAAAGCTTCTCCTCCTAGTCTCGTTCTTCACAATAAGCAGAACAGGTTTGTCTATCAGCATTTACAGGATTTCCAGAGCACTTGCAGAGAGATTTTTTCATTCCAAAGGCAAAAAACATTATTACACAAGTATTTGTACTAAGACCTGCACAAAAAACCTCAAAAGATTCAGGTTAACAGAGGGGTTTTCTGGGTTTTGTTGTTGTTTTGTGTGGGGCTTGAAGGTTTTTTTTGTGTGTGTGATTTTTTTGGGTTTTTTTTTTTTTAAGGAAGGAGGTTGGACACAGGGGAGAAGGCTGCAGCGACCTATCAGCCGCGCTCATTCATGCATGAAGGTGACACTTTCAAATTCCTATTTTCTGTCACAAACACTATTAGTAATAACGTACTAAGTACATTCTGCAAATATATAGGATGCATACATCAAGAAGTTACTTTGGAATGAAAGTTGTTCACTGACAAATTACTTGACAAACTGTGAAATTTGACAGGCAAATAAAGTTCAACAAGTTACTTTTTGAAAGAATTTATAAATAACGTATAAAATATCATGTTAGAGACATACATATAAGCAAAATTGGAGAGAGTATGCATGCAAGTGAGACAAGATTGAACCACAGCACCACTCCTGCCCAGGGGAGTAAAAGGGGAGTAGCAGTAGTAGTACAATTACCTTAAGAAATACAGTACTCAGAGTTACGTGGAAAAAGAGAAGGAAAAAAAAAAAAAAAAAAGGAAATAATCAAATATAATTTGCTTGAAGGTATGAACTACCCTTCTCCTCACTTACAATCCAAAACCAGAACTAACTACATAAGAAGGTATCAGCTGTAATCAGGTGCATCCTCCTTCAGAAGGAAGGAAACATCGTATTTGTATTAGTAAGAACTGAAGATTATACGTAAGGCAAGTTTATAAGCAGCTCTTCCCCTTTGTCCATGAAAAAATTCACTATTTTCAACCTAAACAGAAAGATAAGCTTTAAGAGCTTGCTCCTGGAACAAAACACTTCAGTGCCCTAAATCTGGGTGAAATAAGACTAGTCACCTATAGTAGTAAAACCAGTTCTTCTAAGGAGTTTCTACACAGGATTCTACTTTAATAGTGCAACCTTCTTCCAAATTTGCTGGCTTCACCTTCATCATTATGGAGTTAATATTTGCAACGTAACAACAGTAAGAAAATCATACCTGTAATAACTCAAGGGTCATGGGAATATTTTTAAGCTCCTTCAATAAATCAAGAGCTCCAGCCTGTAAAAAAGAAAGAGAAAAAAAGAAAAATAACTCAATTATTAGCAATCAGGTACTTCGAATATAGTATCAACAACATACTCCTATCTGCCTTCAAGGTCCCAAATTGGATTCAAACCATCAGTTCCCAATTTATCCACAGAACAACTCTAGCAGAAGGAATGTTCTGCTTCACAAACTCCAAGCATTAACAGGCCTTAACTCAGAAATCAAAGTATTCACTCAAAGACTAGAGAAGTTTTACCCCATATAATTCAAATATCAGTTAAAGCATTCTGTCAATTACTACTTAACCAAAACACATCCTCAGAAAACAGCCTCAAGGGTACTTCACTTCACAACATCAGAAGTAAGCCAGACAACAACAGTAATTTTCAGTTAAAAACAACTTCACCTGTTTTAGCACAACTTGGGAGTTGAGAAGCTCTGCACAGTACCTCAATAATGCATGTATATGTGCACATATAACTATATATAAAAAACATATATAGCCAACTTTCTTAACTGTATTTGCAGTGCTGTGGTAAAGCCAGGAAAGTTTACTGGTTTAAAAACTGTGATCAGATTACACTATTTTACTAGAAACAGCTATAGTCTCCCCAATAGAAAAAAGACAACCTTGTGAGTGTGCCTATAAACAAATACCCAAATTAAAAAAGCTGAGCAAGAGTTGCTTTCCAGTCTTATTTTCAGCTATTAAGTTTAAATATTAATTCAATGAAATACATAGGTTAGGCTGCCTAGATTAGTGCAGACAGCCTATACCATCATCACCAAGCAACATCATGTCCCAAACTAGAAGTCAGAGGCCATACTGATGTGCTGTAACATCTAAGCTAATGCAATTGTTTATTATTCAGCTGTCATGGGTTTTTCTTTTTTCCCCTTCCTCTGCCAAGACCATAAGGAAAGGTACAAACTAAGACTGTGTAAGCAGCAACTTTCTAGATAGAGGAGTTAATCTCAGAGATTGTACTGTTAGGCATTAACAAACTACAGGCAACTACTCTGACAAACAATTCATTCCTTGGTGATGTTGGCCTTACTTTAAAAAAAAAAAAAAAAAGTTTTCATAAGTATGAGCTCTGTAATGTACTTTAACCCCCACATCCTTGATGATTTACCACCTTTACTAAAGTAAAGTTCTGCACCATCCACTTCTTACTGTGCACATGGGCTGTCAGACTATAGCAGCCTCCTAAAGGATGAGATTATTTTGCTGTTATTCAAGTGCATGTGGTTCTCAACCTGTGAGCTACGAACAGCAAAGAGGCAACCACCTTTGCTTATAAGGGGCCACTCTACCCTGGCTAAGACCTTCCTGCCTTTTTTTTAAAAAAAATCATGACATTTGGAAATAAACCCTGCAAAATCCATCCCATAGATCCTTGGAATTTGATTCCTTTCTATTTCCTTACCTTTCTCTCAACTCATTCTATTTTGCTTATTTTAATACGCATTTTGTTTGCCTTTATTTTTAGATTATCCCTAATCAACTTCTAATATGACACTGTTGCAAGGAAACTCTTGTAACCTCCTGCTGCATCTGCAGGTCTTACAATTAAACCACTAAAGACAGCACATAAAATAACCACCAAGAGGCCGAGGAAGACGAAAGTGGAACTTCTGTGTCACATCCAAACAGGCACAGCTTTGGGTGCTTTCAATGTCTGCTACAACTTCTGTTTTTTAAACACATCTGACAGCAAATCCTCTAAAAACTAACATTTCACTACATCCCACCTTACACAAACCAAATTCACTCATAAAACTAAAGTTTTACTATTTTGCCATCACAGTAAAAGGTCTTATTTAACTTCTATTCATGATATACAAAACTTCTCCAATTTTAACCACAGAATTTTAGCAGCAATGATGCAAGACTGGGAAATGTCATGCTGTTTTCGGGTGCTAAATTGAGTTAGCATACTAAACCATTTCTTTCTCTAAACAGCCATAAGTGTTGTTTCTAATGTGCAAATATAGATCCAAGTAAAGCAAGTTAATTCTCTTCACTGCTACAAAACAAAATCAAATTCAAGAAAATTTTCTTAGCAGAAACAAAACAAATCACGAAAGTCAACGTGGCATTTAAAAAAATATAATCCAATTAACACTTACCTCCAAACCAAATAAGTTATTAGCAAACTGTACACAGTGTGTGATTTCTTGAAAATGTAATTATTATTGAAAATAAACACAGGTAACTGCAGTCTGCAATTTCAGCATAACAATGATGCTGCAATGCAAACTAGCACTCTCTTCACCTCACCTTAGAAACACAGTCTAGTCACAATTTGTTTGCCTTCTAAAATCCCAATTGTATGTGTCAAAACAACTTTATTATTCCTAGTCTAAACATTTTCCAAAACTAGTAACTCGATACATAGGAGGTTAACAAAACATGCAACAAGTAAAAAACCCCAGGTACTCTCTACACAGATGCCACCTACATTTCATGCTGTCTTCTGTTGCAAATTACCAAAATTTCTCATGCACTAATACTTTCTATGCCTTCACTCTTTTCTAATCAATTATATTAAATGTACCAAGAATTAGATGCTTTAAAATTAAATTTAAATTGAGTTTAAACTCACAGCATCTAAACAGTTTTTCATAACCACTTTTCTTACCATAAAGTCAGATATTCTCTTTTCATCAAAACCTGAGGAGAAGTTGCACAGTAAAACTTTCCAGTCTCATTTTTCTAATGTAAGACTTCTCTGTTTAAAAAAACCCAACTATTAAGAAAATTATTCTAAATCTTTTAAAGGTATTTCTAAAATTTTATAGAAAATGAAAGGCAATGCCCCATTCCACTATGCTGGTTGGCTTCCAGTTTACCTTGTTACTTGAAATAACTGAAGTCGACTTCATACAGATTTAGTAGCTCACTCCTCTCAGCTTCCCTTAGTTGATCAGATCGCAATACCAGAATGATGTTCTGTCTTCGTATTTTAAAGCTATGCTTCAGGCAATAGAAAACAGAGTATGTTTCTGAAGATAGCAGAGCTACCCCATTATAATTCTATTCTACTTCAGGAAGCAAACATTTAATAACATGGAAAATTTCACTTTTTCTTCTCTAAACTTACTCAACCGCTCTCGGTTTTATTAATCCATGGGTGCACCCTTATTTTTTACACCTATTCATTACAGCACCTTAATGAAAGAAAAGCATATTTACATACAACAAAAGCTATAAGGAAGGCACTACATGTGTTTTAATCCAATCACAGTTATTCTGAAGGAAGATTAATATCTATTTCAAACATGCAACCAATATTTGAAGTAACAGCAGAAGTATGTTTATCACAGTGTATTTAATATAATATTGCATTATTATTTTGTCCTTCAAAAGAAAAGAACTGCATATATCACTTCATTGTAATAGTTACGAAACCTGCACAGCTACAATTAAATCCTTAGTCAAGGCAAATCACCAAGAGCCTGACTCAGGAAGGAAGGGTGTCTGCACGGCCTGCCTTTTCAACTCATCAAAAGAAATGCCACACAGCACCTTCCCACAAGTCACAGTGTCACCTTTTGTACGAGAGATGAAGCACATCTTGTTATCTGAATCTTGACAACTTCAGAGTGAAAAGGTATCAAAGCTTTTTTTTTTTTTTTTTTTATTTTATTGATGGGTTTCATCAAATTATTCTCATTCAAAGACACACCAAAACCCCTGTTGTTGTTGAGTAAAAATGGGGAAGGGAATACAAGAGGTTGTGAGGAGCATCATTATCCAGCAGGTACTTATGTAAGACTGCATTTCTCAATTCAGCTTTATCTTTGTGAGACAATGAAGTACCTCTTCATAGAAATGATCTTAATAATTCTGCTAAAGTTAGCATTGTAACTGCAGGGCAGGATTAGGTAGGAAATCACTGTGCATTTAAAGAAGAAATACCTTATAAATGACAAAGACTAGAAAGAAAAACACAGACATCCCCTGGGTTAAATACTTCCTCTCCTATCATACAACTAAGAGTTTTTATCATGGTACACACATGTGCTTTGGATAAACTGTCAGATCTCCACTACTGGCCACGGAAGCAGCTCAAGCCCCTGGCCTTAGGAGGTTTTTGAGACAGCATCAAACTAACAACAGAGCCACTTGTGTGCAGTAACAAGCTGAAAGAGCGAGCTCTGTTCCAGCAAAGTACAAAAGCACAACTGCCTCTGGTGCTGCCCACACTCTTGCTCCTGGGACAGGGGTGAAGATGAAGACACAGCCACTGGCTCCAGCCAAGCACAGCCTGGCCCAGCTGGGCACGCTGCCTCTGGCCACATCAGACCTACGCTGACCCCAGCAAAAACACTGCATCGCTCCCTAGAGCTTTGAAAGTTAATTAGGTTACACACGATAGAGCGTGAATACATGTTCCCAGCTGCTGCTAGGAACTGCATCCAAATTCCTGAGCCTTCCAGATCACAGAGAAATACACGGGTGGTCACCAGGAGCACCGCTGGTATCGCTGCAGCACGGCTCCCCGGCGTCAAAACAGTTGTTCTGGTATCACCTGGGAGTTGCCACTTTCTTTCAGTTGTCAGAAGTCTTACAAATAAAATTGAATTGACTGCACTTTATCATTCTCACTACCACGATATTTAAATATTTCATAGTCAGTACGCTTTCACCCCTTCAACACCTCACAGGAAAGAACCACTACTTCAACTGTAGAGTCAGGAACATAAGACAGTGAATTCTTTTGTGCTGAAAAGCATGAAGAATAAAATAAAAAGAAAGAGGGAGGGAACAAAAGGGGGGAAAATAATCAAATGAATACACGTTGGTTGTAAAAAATTCTTTCCACTAGACAAGGCTCCTGTCTCCACACTGTATCATTAGAGGTTTCAAATGTACCAGAACCAAACCATACAATATTATGGAACATCAGGAATTCTGAAACACAGCAAAGCATGGCCTGTGTGTACTTGCAATTAATTTGTTTGTATTCTGAATGAAACAAATTTAATTGGTTTAATACAATCACTTTCTATAAACATGCAAATCTTATTTTTAAAATGTTATTTATAATTTCCATTATCTTAAACAGCAAAAAAAAAATCCTTCTAAAGTCTGAAATTCCACACCGAATTCTGAACTATCACTAATACTGAGCATTTAATGCACTATTATGATATACAAAAAACCCCCTTAATTTTATGTATCAAAACACTGCAGGAAAAACGGCAGTCACAAATACAAGAGAATAACAATGTGCCCAACTAATAAAGTAGTACAAGTAGTTTACAATTTACTTGTATGCTATTTAATGAATAACCATAATTAGGTATTTGGCTGTTGCTGCACGCTCTGCAGTAACTTATTTTATTTATTTTGATGTTTTTGTAGGGATAGGACAGATGCTGTACGTTATCTAAGTTCTATAGCGAGAATATATATGAGAATAACACTTGAACTAAGCTATCTGAATTCTGCCTAACTATGTTCAACCTCCATTCTGAGGCAGAAGTTATTCCGAATTAATGGACACAGCTAAAATCATATCCATACTTTGACATGGATTTTTTTTTTTAAGAAAAGAAGTGGCAGCTGACACGCCCCACCAG
>NW_010315539.1:0-11114 GCF_000700745.2 Antrostomus carolinensis
AAAGATGTTGAAGAGCACTGGTCACAATACCGAACCTTCAGGGACACCTTGGTGACACTCGTCACCAGTTTCCACTCGGATAGTGAGCTGTTGACCACAACTCTTTGAGTGTGACCATCCAGCCAGTTCCTTATCCACCGAGTGGTCCATCCATCAAACCCCCATGTTTCCAATTTAGAGATAAGGATGCCGTACGAGACGGTGTCAAATGTCTTGCACAAGTCCAGGTAGATGACAGTTGCTTTAGCCTTATCCACCAAAGTTGTAACCCCATCATAAAAAGCCATCTTCCACTTATTATTATACTTTTTTTTCTAGCTGCAGAACTTGATCCTTTTTAGGGATTAGTGATCTCATCCCAATTCTCGTAGAACTGCTGGCAAAAATGTTAATTTTTGACAGCAAGGAAAGCAAGATTTATTTGAATTAGTAATTGATTGATTTATTGATGCATGGAAGTGTGGCAATAGGATATATTTACATTAGGTTTTGAATTCCTGAGCACATTTTTTTCCTGAGTATAAGTATGCTTACCTGAGGGCAATGTTTTATGATGCATTACTGAGTTCCTGTATCCAAGAAATTATGTGACACATCATGGAATAACCGTTGATTAGAAGTTGACAGTGCTGCATGCTGTATTATCTGCCTTCATTGTCTTCTGATTATGGGTTCAACAACTTGAAACTTTTTTTGTTTCTTTGCTTGTTTGCTTTGTGCATTTTGTTGTTTATATTGTTGTCCACTCAAGACAGTCTTAGACTGCCCATATGGCAGAGGGGCTTTACACAACGTTAGAAACTGTCATATACAGAAATCCTATTTTGACTACAAGTAAATGTAATGTTAATACATAAAAGGGACTCAGAAGAGGGATTTTGTCAGCCCTGCAACACTTTCAAACTTCTTCTTAAACCTGGTTTTAATTATTTGAAAGTTTCTTCAACTAAAGAAAAACTCTTCCTTTAAACTGCTTCTTGTTTGTTTACCACATTATCTTCAAATAAACCTTAATAAGGTTGGCTTCATTCCAGATTACTTTAGGTAACTAACCAAAGTGGATTATTTGGGAATATATTTAACTAAAACTCCCTTTACTCTCAGTAGAGAGACAGGTATCTGAATTATTCTCCCCTTATCAACTGTAAAGGAGATTGAGAGTAACTCCTGAATTAGAGAACTCTATTTAATGACTGAAATAGTACAGAATAATTTGGGTTCTAGAGTGCCAGTGGTTTAGGTGGAGGTCTGGAAGAGTACAACTACATTTGTCTTCGCAAACAGAAAAGTACAACACGAGCAGATCTATAGAGTGAAACAGTTGGGTATGGCTGAATTAATAGAGAGGATTTTATTTTGAAGTCTTGCCTGGTCCTGTTAGCTGTTAGAGTACTTCTCCTGGAGACCATCTTCCAGGTTACCCTGTGCCTAAGGGAATCCAATTTGCATGCTTGCGGGGAACTTCTACACTACTGACTGCTGCAGTGCAACTACAGATAGACTGAACCTCCCTTTGCTATGATTTGTTAGGGTTGTAGGACTGTATTTCATATTGTGTTTGTCAAAATCAAGTTCACAGCAGTTACTTATCTTAGACACATACATAGAGAGATAACAGGAGGACAGAGCTAACATGTCCGTATTGCATTACTCTCTATGATGCTTTTACATGACTTAAATTTTACTTCCACTAAGAAGAAAACTTCTTTAAGCACATCGGAGGTGCACCCTGGGGCACACTATAAAGCACTAAAATGCAAGGCAAATTTCCAGTAATAAAACAAACAAAGCCCTACCTAAAAACAAATAAGCATACAAACAATACAAATGTCAAATACCGACATCCTGCACACTAAATTTTTAGTGAAGATGAATCCAGAAAAGACTGTATGATGCAAACCAAGTGCTGGAAATCAGAATTAAGAGATCCACTTCAAAAGTTTAGCAATTATTCACGTTTAAAGAGTAAGGTAAATAGCATTAAATGAGCAAGAATGTATGTCGGAATGATTCCAGGGCAGCCATTTAGAAACATAAAGCAGACAGAAGAAGAAAAGTGTCAGAAAAAATGCCAAAACTGAAAGAATGGCACTTGTAGGACAAGGACTTGAAATAAAAATGAATCAGACCTTTTCTGGTTAAAGCATGTTCCAGCATGAAATATCAGTGAGCTTTAGAATTGAGTCAAAGCTTCTCCAGAGAGTAATATTTTTGATCCCATGAAGGCATAATGACAAACCTATATCTTATTCTTTATAAAATATATCTCAGATAAACAAAACAAAATAAATATCCTTCTTCGAATCAAGCATATCAAGTCAAGCTTATTGGGTTTTAAGAATTTTGTACAAATACAGATCTATGTGCATTTTTGGAGCTGTAAAACACATTAATACAATTCAATTTTAAAAAACCCAACTGACAGAAAAATATTTTGAGTTGCAGTCAGCAGCTTGTTGTAATTGCTAGTAATTAGGCTTTGTTGCCTGGGCCATGTTCTTATTTGACTTTGCAAATTTTCATTTCAACACCGACTGTTACAAAGCATTTGGACTACCATAGTAATCCCATATGCTGGATGATATCTGGTAGTTATATGTGCAGGATTCAGACAATTATAAGATTATAGAATGCTTTGACTGTGAAGTAGACATCTTAAAGCCGTACATCTAGTTTAATAAGCATCCCTGAAATTTTTAAAGGCAACAGTAGTAGGTTGTAGATTTGCTGCCTTTAATGCTTCCATTCCTTCTTAGGCTGTTTACTTAAAAACTGAGTTTTCACACACTATTCAGGCACTTTTATTATAAATCTCACTTTTTGTGTTGAAATGCTTGTTTTTGGACAATTTACAAATCAACTTAAGCAGCTAAAATTTAGGAAATTGCAGGTCCTTGCAGTAATTTTGTGTTCTAATCAACTAGGTTTATAAATTTACTATATACTTTTCACAAAGCATGCTTTCCATCATATACCAGGAAAATGTTATTTGAGGGAAATATATGTTGAGAAAAGTAAACTAAGAATAAAACATCATTTTGTCTCAAGAAGTTTCTACACATCTTGACATTGAGTTTGAGGGGATCTTCTAAGCCAAGCAAGTCTCTAATTGTTTCATTTAAATTCAGCATTATTTCTTATTATTTATTTTATTAATTGAATGCACTTTAGTGCTGTTAAGATCCTGATTTTTTTAAACCCTTCTCTATCGAAAATTCTCTTTAAAGTTTTATTAAAGTTTTATTTATTGTTGTTTGTTTAGATTTTGTTTGTTTGTTGGTTTGTTTTCTTTCCCAGAGAACACTGGGTTCTAAAAATAAAAAGATCTCCTGCAACTTAAGAAGAAAGATCAAGAGGATTTAATTGAGTGGTAACGGTTTAATTTTCTTCAAGCACAAATATCAGTGCCAGTCTTGCACTTGCATATACAGAGCAGTAGTAAATTGCCTTATGAAACATGGTGACCATAAAGAAAAAATAATGATTTTTAAGAAACAACCCTGAGGTTGGTCATGTCCATGGCCAGAGAAGACCAACTGTACAATTACATTTATGTTAGATATTTTTACATTGTCTTTGTCTCTCACAGTATCCTTCTGGACAAAATGTCCAGCACACATCTAGTCAAATCCATAATATGGTGGGTGAGCAATTGACTGGCACATCAGACTCAAATAGTAACAGTAAATGGAGTTGCATCAGACTAGTGACCAGTCACTTAGTGGGGTTCCCCAGGGCTCAATTTTTGGTGCCAAATCTCTTTAATGGTTTTTTTTTGTAAATTATCTGGACGAGGCAATCAAATGTACATTAAGTAGATTTGCTGATTATACTAGATTAGGAGAAGCTGTGGACCCTCTTGAGAGTAGAGAGGCCTTACAGAGAGATCTGGATAGACTAGAGAGCTGGGAAATCACCAAACATATGAAATTTAACAAAAGCAAGTGCCAGATTCTCCATCTGTCATGGGATAATCCTGCTTACATATACAAATTGGGGGACAGGAGGCTGGAGACCAGCCCCATGGAAACAGACCTGGGGGTTTGGGTTGATGACAAGTTGGCTATGAGTCAACAGTGGGCCCTGGCATCCAAAAGTGCCAAGCATGTCCTGGGATGCATCAAGCATAGAATAGGTAGCTGTTTGAGGGAGGTGATTGTTCCCCTCTACACTGCACTGGTGCAGCCCCACCTGGAGTACTGTGTGCAGTGTTGAGTACCTCAATATAAGGAGGACATAAAACTATTAATAGTGTGTCCAGAGGAGGGTGACCGAGATGGTGAAAGGTCTCAAGGGCAAGACTTACAAGGAGTGGCTCAGGGTAATTGGTTTGTTGGGCTTGGAGAAGAGAAGACTGAGTGGTGACCTCGTTGCAGTCTACAATTTCCTCAAGGGACACAGTGGAGTGGGAGGTGCTGATCTCTGGTGGGTTGCAGTCTACAATTTCCTCAAGGGAAATTCTTTAATCACAGTGGAGTGGGAGGTGCTGATCTCTGGTGATCGGTGACAAGATACATGGAAAAGGAATGAAGGTGCATCAGGGGAAGTTCACATTGGACATTAGGAAAACATTCTTCACTGGAAGGGTGGTCAGTCACTGGAACAGGCTCCTCAGAGTAGTTTTCATGGCATTAAACCTGTCAGAGTTCAAGGAGTGTCTGGAAAATGCTCTTAGTCATATGATTTAGTTTTAGGTAGTCCTGTGAGGATCAGGGAACTGGACTCAATGATCCTTATAGGTCCCTTCCAGCTTGAGATATTCTGTGATTCTGTGATCTGAAACTTCTTTCATCAGAATGCTAGAGAATATTTAAAAACTATGCTACAGAAAGTGTTTCTGATTGTGATATTTATGATTTCTCTCCATATGGTAGGTCTTATTGTTTAAAAATATTGATAATGACAAAGTTCTTTCAAGATATACCTTCTTAAACATTGTGTCTAAATGAAAACTCTGTACTGTACAACTTCATAACTTCAGTTGGTATTGATCAATTCAACTTTGAACCGAATTTTGGAAAGTTTAACTCAGAATAAAATTTATCTTTCCATTTTAATCATATTAAGCATTTTTTTAATATGTAAACATGTCTCTCTCCTATAGAACAATAAAACAGTATAAAAAATTGATTAGATTGTATACCAAAAGGATAATGTGAATGGAAAACAGCAGTGGACATTAGCAGAGGAGATTGCTGGTCTTGTTTTAAAATACAAATATTGATAGAAAAGGATGGTGACCTAAGCCAAACTTGTGACATCCCTGAATTTTGCTACTAACCATTGCGGTCTTGCATATTGTAAAATACTAAACTTAAAATTAAGTTCATATTTTTTTGGTCCCCAGTGGTCCCCAGCACAGCTTTGGGCCAGGACAACTAGTATTCTTCCAAGCAGAGTTCGACAGCCTGGTACGGGGCAAACATCCTTCCATACCAATAGTTTTCTTGTGGATGCTGTCATGGATGCTAAAGCACTGAATTATACTAAAGTATAGACATATTCAGCCTGTGTCAGCTATGTTTGGGGCCAGGGAACAGGTCCTGGCAGTGTTGAGTTTAATAAATAAGGTGTTTCCAGAGCTTTCTTGTGAGAACAGCAAAGGAGCAGGAGGTGAGTCAGTGAAAAAACAAGGTACTGCAAGCTCCTCTCCCCACTCAGGTCCAACGTTTGGTGATAATAAAATCTCCATGTTACCTTTATACCAATATGTGGACACATGTGACAGGAAACTTTAAAATAAAATAGTAGAAATAATAGAATAGAACAGATTACTCTCATATTGCTTAATGTGTCTTGGTTACAATCTTGATTATTTTATTTTCTTTAAATAAGTGGTATCATAATGGTGCTTGTAGTAACAAGTATTACTGATGTTATACCTGTGGTAACTATCTTGACCAAGGAATAAGCTCAGTCTAGCTCGTCTGTGTATCTTCACTTAATCCAATATATTTTCTGGACTATTAAAAAATATTGATGATTTGGATCAAGATAAGACATATGATTCAAGTTTGATAGATTCTGCCATAAACAGTTTTTATTAAATGTCACATGAGGAGTTATTGCTTTGTATCTAATGGATCTGCCTGCATTATGGCTTGCAGGAGTGTACCTGATCACTGAAAAACACTGGATAGGAGTTATTGCCATAGATATCACATTTTCTATTAAACTAAACTGAGTCCTAACTGAAGAGTTTTTGATCCTCATTATGTATGCTCTCTGCAGTTTGAACATAACACTGAGTGGAGAGGGATGGTGGTTCTTTGCGGGTGTGCTTGATAAGAAAATAAAATAGCAGCTTTCAGATATCAAAACAGGAACTTTTAAAGTAAATGTGGTAGTGTATGACATTTTGTGAATTAATAGGACTAGATAGCACAAATGAAACTTCTGACTAATTAGAAGAATATTGAATGGACCTTTAATGGCACTTTATTATGCTCATTTAGTAAAAGCAACATCCTGAAAGACAGGAAGGTGGCCAGTGTAACAACATTATTTAAATAAAAGCCTAAGAAGGAGCTAAGTTACAGTTTTGTTAGTTAAACTTCAGTTATGACAGAAGCAGTAAATATTTTCAAAGCTAAAACGTTTTCCTAACTGAGAGGTTAGTTCTCACTAATGCACTGGTACACACACCTATTAAGACAGAAAGAGGGGAAAAATAAACTTCATAAGCTAGTGAGTATTATAAGGAGGCAGTTGAAAATAATTTAATGTTCAAGGCTTTAACTTGTAAGATGCACAATTCTTGATACACAGAACATAAAGCAGATTTAATAATGCTTTGAATAGGGTCTCCTTTGTTGAGAAATACAGATAAAAACCAGTAGTTATGAATGGATTTGCTTTAGATTTGAAATAAGTCACCAGAGACATAAACTGTAGTTTAAAACAAATAGACAAAAAAACAAAACCCCTAAAACACAGTATTAAAAATTTAAATGGTGATAAATTCCTGGTTGCACAACAAATATTAAATGTGACCAAATTCCAGGTCCTTGTTAGTTTTAAGTATGTATGGTAAATTCAGTATCACTTTGTTCTTTAATCTAACAAGCAGAAAATATGATCCAGTGCATGGAAATATACAGCTCCTCTATGAAGAGAGACTCATGATGCAGTAACATGTCAATGGATTATAAAAGTTAAAGTATTTATAGCTGATACCCAGATTAGCTTTTCACTATAACATTGAACAGATTTGTTACCATGCCAGAGAGGAAACCAAAATTTCTTGCAGATTATAATTCCTTTGGTAAAATAAGAACAATTGTTTAAATACCAACTGAACTTTATCCATTTTAGTGGTTGATCCCTTCAGGTAATGTAGAGTGATTATATGTATTTAGTGTCATTGATTTGATCTTCCATTTTTTCCCGTCGTTTCATTCTCTGTAGTAAGGTTTCAGACCTTATTAGACGATCGTTGCTGGTGGATCTTAAGCTCTTTGGCATCATGAGTACTTTTGAGCCTTTATAGCATGAAGAAAATAAAAATTTCTGGATTTACTATAGGAATTATTTTATTAACAAAACAGACGTAAAAGGTGGCTGGAAATATGAGGCAGGCAACCTTTAATTTCTGTTTGATTACATTTTTAGAATAAAACCAGAAAGCATTTAGCAGATAAAGACAAATATTGGCAAGCCGAGTGGTATATTTGGTGTCATCATTTTATATGAATAGTAAGTTCTGAGAAATAAATACTTCAGTATGCATGCAAAACTACTGAAAATAATACTTATGTATTCTATTGACTCCTGCTTGCCCAAGCAATGTTTACATGATTACAGCCTAAGCCTGTACAGGAGAAAAAATATCAGGGAGTAGCCAATTTCCTTACCCCATCTCAAAAGTTGCAGCTTTAGTCAGAAATCCAACAGCATATTAAAATGTGGGTTCAGATGAAGAAGTTAATTCTGCACCTTAGAGTAAATATCCAAACCATTGCTGCTGAGAACAACACTGAGCTCAAAATAAGTTCTGACTAGGACACTGGAAAGCCAAAATAAAACAAACCAAAACAAAAAAAAACCCAACAAACTGTAACATTTTCTATAAAGCTTGTGCTTTACAATACTTGCTTTTCTTTACAGAATCACATGAAAAGTTTTTTGTTTTGTTCTTTTTATTTTTTTACTTTATCATAGGATACCAATTCATATAGATTCTTTTTTAGTAATTTTAAGAATATTTATGAATCATAGAGGGCACCAATAATTCAAGACAAAACCTGTCTAATGAACAAAAACATTTGCGAAAATTAAGTGTAAATGAATCCTAATATAAGTCTTAAGTTTAAATGAACATTTTTCTCATACAAGAGCTTGTACTGATTTTGACTGGGATAGAGTTAATTTTCTTCATATTACTCATATTACATGCTGTTTTGGATTTGTGACCAAACCAGTGTTGATAACACACCAATGTTTTAGTTATTACTGAGCAGTGTTTACACAGCCAAGGCCTCCTCTACTTCTCACACCACCCTATCAGCAAGTAGACTGGGGAAGAAGTTGGGAGGGGACACAGCTGGGAGAACTGGCCAAAGGGATATTCTATACTATGTGACGTAATGCTCAGCAATAAAAACTGGGATAAGGAAGAAAGGAGGGAATTCAGAGTTATAGAATTTGTCTTCCCAAGTAACCATTACATGTGATGGAGCCCTGTTTTCCTCTAGATGGCTAAATAACTGCCTGCTGATGGGAAGTAGTGAATAAATTGTTTAGTTCACTTTGCTTGTGCACATGGGTTTTGCTTTACTTGTTAAACTGTCTTTGTCTCAACCCATGAATTTTCTCGCTTTCATCCTTCTGATTCTCTCTCTCATCCTCCTGTGGAGGGAATGAGTGAGCATCTGTGTGGTGCTTTGCTACTGGCTGGGGTTAAACTAAAATAGAGTTGAAATATAATGTATGCTTTTAAGAAAATGTAGAAGAAATTAAAATAATACATTTTTCATTATCTGTCAAAAATACCTACCTCTCAACCAGCTAGCTTCATATTAAAAAAAAAGATACAATAATGTAAAAATATTTAGGCAGATTTTTATATGAAGATTTAACATATAATGGTAGTATGCCTGTGATATTTTTCCAAGGAACAACTGTAATGAAAGAATTCAATAACATCCCTTTGAACACTCTGCTATAATTCTCAATTTTTCTATAATAATTTTGATAATTACTTTCTTCTGGTAACTCCTTCTTATGGGCTGCAACTCTGTCTGGTTAGAAACCAAAAATCAGGCAACTTTATTAGAACTTTTAAAAAATATTTCTTCATCTAAGATTCTATTAAATTATACTTGATTAACTGTCATAGAAGTGTGGACTAACTATGATACACTGTTTTCTAAGGACACATTGTGTTATATTTTATTTAATTAGGGAATCCTGGTGAACTATTATTCTACTTTGCTAAAGTAAGAGGAAGGGAGAACTTTCATTTTAATTACATTTAGCTGTGAATGAGTTTTTGAAAGAGGGTCATTATATATACACAGGTATTTATCTGCAATTTATTTATTATAGCATAATTTAGAGCATGAGGCATTGAGAACTTTGAAAACATAATTAAAATCCCAGCTTTGAGGAACCTGTAGCTGACGATTTTCATGCTGTAATGATATTCCCACCAACAATCAAATGCTCTTGTGCTCTCCTGCTGTCACTGAAGGACAAGGACATCACTTACACTGTTGGAGTAGCTTCGGTTAAAATTCATGCCTAATGCCAAACTTCCCAATTCCCTGATTCATCCACCTTTCTAGTGCTCCCAAGCTATTACTCATTTTGCCTCACATTAGATAGCTGTCATTTAGACTTCTAATCGTCTGCTTATGTATGTGGTGACCCTTTTTAATCAATGGAGAAGGCTTCTCCAGGCAGTAAATCATACAAACCTTTTTTAGAATTATGTTTTCTAATAATAGAATCATAGAATAATGTGGGTTGGAAGGGACCTTTAAAGATCGTCTACCCTTTGAGCACCAAGGAACCTATGATTACTAGTTTAAAACACTGACTTTTACAGCTGAAGTTATGAGAGATTAATCCTTCTTTCCCACACACATAAGCACAATTTAGGGGAGTTTATGGGACATATGAGGTATGTGTGAACAGTGCATGTGAGGGTATGGAAACTGATGCCTGTTTCAGTGATCCTGAGACAGAATTTTGCAATACAAAACAATTTTTCAGTGAATATTGATGGTAGGGGTAGTCAGCTTTCAGTGCATGATGAACAGCCTTGTAATGCTTTGTCTCTATACAATTCATGAGCACAAAATAATTTATGACCTAGGAGTCATGGATGATCAAATGATCGAAAGCAGCCAGGCTAACAGGTTAAAAATTACTGACCTGATAATTTCTGTTGTCCAGTGGTTGTCTATCATTAGGTAAATAAGTGTTAGCCTTAATTGCTCATCTGCAATCACACAATTGTTTTTCATAAAATTGGGACTTGGGTCACAGACAGAGGAGCCTTATAAAATTGAGCCATAGGTTACAATTTCATGGATAGTGAGGTTTGTAGCTTTGAAGGCTATTAGCTGATCTTGTAGGGCTTTCAGTATAGAATGTATTACAGAAGTGACTCTTTATAAATACTCCTTAGGTATGACGTTCCCTCCCCCATTAATGACTTTTTCACCTGTTATTTGCAAAGGATATTACTGATTTTGATATCTTCATGCATTACTAATTTCAATATCTTTCAGCCTGAACTGGCACTACCAGGTGAATGGCATAATTAGAAACATGCCTGCATCTCTACTAGTCAATGAGGGTCTCAGCAAGATCATCTGAGGCTTGATGTGTCTGGGCTCTACATGGTGGTGCAGATACTTGGCTTTCTTCTGATGGTTGTTCTTCTTAGGCATTCCTCCACTGACAGCAGGTAGCAACACTACTCAAGAAGTTCAATGTGTGTCTTAGAGGCTAAGCAGAAATACAGTATTAGCCACAGTTAGTTCCAGCTGCATACAGAATAAAACAGATTTTGGGGGAACTTTATATATTTACTGACCACTTAAAATCATAATGTTAAGATATATATTTTTTTTTAAAAAAAAAGAAACAAAAACACTATGACAGAT
>NW_010315539.1:11172-30538 GCF_000700745.2 Antrostomus carolinensis
TTTAAAACATTCCTGAAACATTTTACAGTGACTGAGAATTTTCAGTTCTATAACACAGAAAATAGTGTCTTCAAACTTTTTGACTCTTCCTGAAATCACTGAAGCTTCTACATGAAGAATTTTTGCAAGCTTAAATTAGTGTAAATCTTTTATGCATTAACAGCTATATGTATGTCTGCATATTCTTACATCCTTCTACATAGGATAAGTATATGCTAAGCTTTTGCTTAAAATATGTATTTAAAAAAAATAAATAATCCTGATGTTGTATGGAATCAGTATGACTCAGTGTGAATGAAGGTATGTAAATAAATGTAATTTTGCAAAAATTATTTAAATGAGAATGTATACCAGTAATGCTTCCCCCAGCAAAGGATACTAGTAGCACTTCTTTGATACTGAAAAAAGTGGTGAAGGCTGCTGGTATAAATAAGTTTCAAAGGGCATAGATAGAGGTAAAATTTCATCATAGTCTGAAAGCTGAAAGAGTTCTGAGAGGCAATTTAGGAATTTATATTCATAAAAACATCTGGTTCTGATTGTGCTCTGATCCTTATAGGTTTTACAAGCATGCTTTGCTGCCTTTGTATAGTTACCATGGTATATACTCACATAAAGGAGAAGACAGTCAAAACCTTCCCTTGAATTTAAAGTTTTTTCACTTCTAGCTATTTGATTTTCATTTTCCTACATCTCCCTCTTTCTTCAGGCCTTTTTTGTACCTTGAATTTTCTTACTGATCACGAGATTAAAGTGAAATTAAACTAGTCCTAATTAACATCAGTTACTTTATCTACATTCATTTAAATCAGAATTAAATTATAATCAGCATTTGTTTCCAAATACTGTTTTGTGTTATCTTACCCAACTTTCCAACTTGTTTCAAATTACCTTTGTTATTAGCTTATTAATCAAAACATTTCTAACAAACATCACAACAAATATGGAAAAAGTATATTTTAGGGTAATTCAACAGATTCTACTTTTTAACATATCTACAATTTAATGCACTTGTCTATATGCCTGTACATACTTGTACTTCATGTGCTCATAAATCTTGAGCCTGAGTTTTTTTTCCCTTTTTCCCTTTCTGAAGCAACAGATTAAAAGTCCATTCTATCCATATTTAAATCATTCAATCAATCAAACAAACAAAAAAACCCCAATGAACTAAAATATGAAAAAAATAAGGTAACATATGTGACAGAAATCCTAAATATATTATCTGGAAATGTACTTTGACCTCTTTATTTGCAGAAATAGCTTTATCAAGTCTCCTGTAAGTGAGTCAAATTGAGATCTATATTGATCTGAAAGTTTGAGTAATTGTCTAAAGCTGTTTATTACAGGAGAAATTCATCCAAGAAGCATTATTTGAAAAAGAGAAACCACCAAGCTGTCTTTGTTTGTATTTGAAATTTTGCCAGTGGAAAAAAAGTGGGAAAATGTGCCTCTTCAGTCACAGATAACTGCAGTACTACGTGTGTATCAGAGACACAGTTAAACTGTGTAGTTTGGGCTTTACTACTGAAACTACAGTAGAGCAACATTCTAGGCAGGTGAATTTACAGGAGGAAGAATAAATCACATACCTGCATTCAGTAAATTCTGACATTTTTCAAACCACAGCAGTGATGAGAGAATCTTCTTTTTATTGATGCAATATATATTTTTTTTAATAATTGATATATAGTACTAATTAAATTTTCTACTTGATATTTTTATAGGCAATATTTAGACTCTCAAATAATGGAAAATTACGGGAAAAATATAAGCAAGTTGGTAACCAGTACCGCTTCTTCCAATGGGCAAAACCAATATGCATACCCCTTGAAAAGACTTATTTAAATTTTGTCCCAGTTCTCGATACTTACATTGTAGAATCCCCATGAATAAAAACTAAACACAAACCTAATTACAAATGAATGACTACCATTCAAACTCTTTCTTAAAATTGCTATTTTTCTAGTCCTGTTTATACATGTCAAATATTTATCTGCAATAGGTAACAAAACAGAAAAGGATAAGCCTTGTGAAAGGGAAACTAGTTTCTAAATTCAGCATTTACCATTTGCTAAGCATTACAGAAAAAGTGAAGTGTATATGTAAGAAATGTTTTCTTTTTTCATACTCTTCCATGAATTCCCTCTTGCCATATACTGAGAGAAACTTATCTGAAACCCTCCAAAGAACTGTGAGGGGAAAAAAAAATAAAATATGAAGTATTTACATTATTTTACATTTTTACTTAATGCTTTAAACTAGGCAAACACAAAGTATATCTGTACAAGTACATGGCAAGCCAGGTGTTGTATATAAAGTCTTTCATGTGTGATGATTCACAGTCTAAACTGAAGACACAAACAAAGAGAAAAACATTAAAAATATACAGTAAATGTCCAAATGTTTCTATATCATGTATTCCATTTATCCAATTCCACTCCATTTTATAGCTTTGGTCTTCCTAATTTTTTTACTTCTACTTAATCTGTAATTACTGTCCAATTACTTTCCAAAGCACAAATATTATCCTCTTCATGCCTACAATACTTCTACCAAAACTTACGAAATCTATGTCTATTATTTCTAATAGACTAAGATCCCCAGGTCACAGAGTGCATTGGGCTGGGATTCAGTGGGTGGACAGGAGGAATTCTGGACCCTGTGTTCATGGGATTCAGCACCTCTTGTAACATCCTGCACAGGAGCTGCCAAAGCAACAGATGAGGAGGTCTAGGAAATGCCTGAGTTGAGCAATGAGGTCATGGATAGTTAGGAAATATCAAACACAGATTTTTCTAAAATGGTACCTTGATTTGTACTTCTTATTGCTTATTATCTGCAGAATTACTTGGTTTCCTGAACAAGAAAAGTAAGTTCCAGGTTGTATACGTACCAATGATGAAATTTGGAAATACACTGCCACAGATTCCTGAAATCTAATTGAGCTGATTAAAAATTCTTGTTTATTAAAGAATGCCGTGGGGATTTTTTTGCGCCCAGTGAATAAAGGGAGTCAAAACAACTGGATGTAAGCCTAACTGCTAAGGCTGAGTTGTTATACCTTAAGTAAAAGGGAGGTTTTTTTGTTTGTTTGGTTGTTTTTTTTCCCCTGAAACTCAGTATTGTATTTGAAAAATCATTATATTTTTCATCTCATAGCCAAGAATATGTTATTCAACAGCTAGGATATGGTTATGCTTACTTGACTTTATACGCTCCAATGGTGCAGGATGGGTTGCTATATATTTCCTAATTTTCAAAGAAACTAGTTGGTTTTGATTTTACCTTTGCAGCAAAACTCAACCTCTCTTCTCCTCGAGTTCCATAACCCATGCAGGTACTTTCTATGATGAAACAATATGTCTCTAGAAATCTTCAGGCACAAAAGTGTAAATATTATATAGCTCTATCTTGTGGATAATATTCCTTGAATGAAACACAAACACCATTTCTGGATCCATTTTACAATCATTGTATCAATGGTAAAAAATGTTTGCCTAGCCATAAATGTTAAACATAGAACTCATAAATAAGACCATTTATTCTCTACTTAGTTCGATATCCTATGTGAATTTTTTCTTTAGGTAAAGCTGAATGAAAGAAGTAAACTTAAATGGATGTAAAGATTTCTAACAAGTGGATTACTGTTTTCCAACATGCTTAGATACCATCAGATTCCATCTGGTCCTATTTAATGAGCCCTCAGCATGTCTGAAAATAAGACTTCCTTAGGTATATGAATAAAGATTTAAGAGGCTAATTCTGCCACTTTCTAAAAATGAAATGTTAATCGTTTTGTTTAGCCAAATATTTTAATGCAGAAAAGGTACTTTCACAAATTGTAGAAAGACAATTCTAAAATGATTATTGATGGTTATGGAGTAAAACACTTCGGTCATTATTCAGCTGATGTGTCATACATGCAGAGAAGTAGAATGAGAGGCACAGAGCCAATCAAGGTAAAATTGTAGTCAGGAGGAACGCACCTCAGAAACACATTTTAGAAACTGATTGCTTTCATGGTGTAAATGACAAGAGATTCAATATTAGGGAAATTCTTATTCATTAAGTATTGTCAAAAAATGCAGATCTGATTTTGCTGTATAATGGGGATAAATGCAAATAAACCAGAATAAGCTTACCTGTAATTCACTTTTCTATACAGTAATACGGAAAAACACTTGCAGCAAGCTAGAAGCAGTAATACTATAAGCTCATATTTTAGAGTGAGCAAACAGAAACTAAACAAAGTTTACTCACTTTGATTTTAATGTCCGTTAGTAATTCAAGAAAATTTCTTATTATAGCCCTAACCAACTGTTTCCCAACAGCTGATGACCTGACTTTAAATTGGACTTAACCAATCAACATAATTTCCATCATCTATTGCATAAGCTCAGAGAGAAAATCTGGGCCACTGCAAAGTAAGAATGATTCTACCTAACCAAAATGCAGATTTTTATTTTTTTTTCTCTCTTTTGATGCAGCAGCTACAGTTGTGTGAGATATGACCCTGATATTAGCCGAGGATACTGTTGACTTACTGAAGATGGATGAAAACAAGAACTGTCAGCACTATGACAATTAGAATTAGGCAGATAAAAGTATTTTTTTGAGAGTTTTGAAGGATTATGCATGCAGAGAGAAAGAAAGATTTGGCAAATTTTTAAGTCCATTATTAGCTGTCTAGATTTGCTTCCTTTCTCTGTTCTTATTCTGTTTCCCACACTGACTTTTCTTCTTCTTGTACCCTTTCACCCTTTCAGTATTTTTTTTTTTTTTTTTTTTTTTTTTTTTTCATCTGCTGTCAGACTTGTGTTTTTGAAGTTCTTTCCTCTGGTCAAGTGCAACCACATACCTGATTACACTGCAATGACGGATTTTAATTACCTTCCCTTCTCTTCCACAAGCCATGGTCCAAAGGTGACTGTCACTGATGTGGGAGGTCTTACCTGGGGAGGGCTACCTTGGAAAACAGAGCCACTTTCCTTTGTTAGATGCTTACTGTTCATGCTGTGAATTCCTCAGGCTCATTTGGCTTTCAGAAATGAACTTTGTATCAACACAATGGAGAATATTTCTGTCATTGAAACTTGGTTGAGTTTCACACTGTGAGTTCAAAAAATAAAATTTGCTTTTATCTGTGGGAAACTAAGTAAAAAAATAAACCCTGGAAATTGAAATACAACAAAAGTAAATATAATACTTTTCCAGCAATCTAGGTAAGTAAACCTTTCACAGTTTTTTTCTTTTGAGAATTCATTTGAAACTTCTAAAGAAAGTTTCTTATCAAAATAGTATCTTTGTTCTTTGCTCGTATCTTTGATATGCAAGTCATTCATTTGGAGAGAAAACAACAGAAGGTTGAACTTACAAATGAACAGTTAGTAAGCTAAATGTGTGGCATATTTATTTCCTGTGTAGAATGGGATGGGCACATCCATATTTCACCACACAAAAGTGGCTGATGAGCAAGTCATTAAATCCTCAGAGCCAACATTTTAGGATTAGATTAGTCACATATCTAATCTAGTAAATAGTTTACTGTGCAACAGACCCAGATTACTAAGAATAAAATATTTATGAAAAAAGATACAATTGTGAATGACCACACTTCCAAAGAAAGGCTCCTGATTCTGTTAATTAAAGGTTGATTCATATCCTGAAGCTTTAAGAATTAATATCCACTATTAAGAGGGGTGGATTTTTTGGTCTTCATTTTTAAAACTCTTGAATCAAAATATCATATAGGATCATTTTCCTCTTCCCTGTTATGAATGACTTTGATGTTTCAAATAGATGATATGTTAGAGGGATTTCCATAGTTTCCTTTATGAGCAGATACTTCAGCTAGAGATAAAGTATTTTGCATGGAGAAGTTTTATTCCACTAAATCTGCCTGCAAAGTCACTGGACCATTCACAAAACTGTAGAGATGCTATTCTGACACAGTATTTTTTATTCTTTTCTTTATAATAAATGCCTATGATAGGAACATTTTAACAAAAAGTTTTTCTGTCTTTTTATGTTTATTGTATTAATTGATATTTTCTGAAGATATTAAAATAATGACTGCTTCTTAAAATTCTAGTTTTTACTTACTGTGTATACAAACAATGTTTTATTTAAAATGTTTATAAAAATTAATGTTTTAAGAATTTGGATCAGTTTTGAACTCTATAAAGCAAAGCAAAAAAAAAAAAAAAAAAAAAAAAACCTTAAAAATGCCTTTAAAAATAAAACAAAAAAAAAATACACAGAATTACTGGACAAAGCACGGACAATTATGAATAGCAATGTAATTACTGCTTCCTGACAACAGAATTTGCCTTAAGAGATGAGGAAAGCTAATTTAAACCATTTATATTGTCCCACTGTTTCTCAAAAAAGGTTGTGCTCTCTGAGCAATTCTGAAGAAAAAAACCCCAAGGTTTATGTTCCTATTTATCTTATGTGAGCAGAACAGACCTACACACAGCAGGTTAACAACACACTTTTATTAGATTAACTGGGATCAAAGAGGGAAAAATGCTGTAAGTTTGACATATTGAGAGCATGGGTTGTTTTCCCCTAGGGCAAATATATGCTTGATTTCCATAGAAATCCCAGGGACTGTTTAGAATGTCCACTGAATGATACATTTCAGAGGATTGTTTTGTTTTTAGGTTGCATGTTGTTCAACTTATGGTCATTGGAAAGATCATTAAGATTTTTAAAGCCATATCCTCACCTTAGGGAAAACACCTAGCAGCCTTTTTAGGAAGATATATCACTCTATAGCACTTTCTGCCATGATGAAAGAAGGATATTTCTTTTTTCCACAACTTAGTTTTTATTTTTACAAAACTAAGAATTCTTGCCATTCATAATGCTACTTTAGATTCCAGTCTTGAGTTATCTATGTTACTTCTGGAGAGATTTCAGTTGTATTGTCTTTGAATGACACAAAATGAAACACTGAATATCTGTGTATCCAGCAAGGAAAGCATCGGGGTAACATCCACCCTCAGCAAGACTACTGATGTTACAGAGTTGGGAGGAGTGGCTGACACACCAGAAAGCTGTGCTGCCATCCAGCGAGACCTGGACACACTGGAGAGTTGCGTGAAAAGGAACCTGATGAGGTTCAAGAAGAGCAAGTGCAGAGTCCTTCACCTGGGGAGGAATAACCACATGCATCAGTACAGGTTAGGGCTGATCTGCTGGAAAGGAGCTCTGAGGAAGAGGACCCAGGTGTTCTGGTGGACAGCAGGCTGGCCATGAGCCAGCAGTGTGCCCTTGTGGCCAGGAAGGCCAACAGTATCCTGGGGTGCGTTAAAAAAAAGCGTGGCCAGCAGGTCAAGGGAGGTTGTCCTCCCCCTCTACTCTGCCCTGGTGGGGGGCCACATCTGGAGTACTGTGTCCAGTTCTTGGCTTCTAAGTTCAAGAAGGACAGGGATCTTCTGGAGAGAGTCCAGCGGAGGGCCACAAAGATGATTAGAGGCCTGTAGCATCTGCCTTAGGAGGAGAGGCTGGGAGAGCTGGGACTTTTCAGCCTGGAGAAGAGAAGGTTGAGAAGGGATCTTATCAATGCCTATAAATATCTGAAATGTGGGGGCCAAATGGATGGGGCTGGGATCTTTTTGGTGGTGCCCGGTGACAGGACAAGGGGCAATGGGCAAAAACTGGAACACCAGAAGTTCCAGACAAACTTAAGGAAAAACTTCTTTACTGTGAGGGTGTCAGAACACTGGAATAAGCTACCCAGAGAGGTTGTGGAGTCTCCATCTTTGGAGATGTTCAAAACCTGCCTGGATGCTTTCCTGTGTAACTTGGAGTAGGGAGCCTGCTTTGGCAGGGCGGTTGGACTAGATGATGTCCTGAGGTCCCTTCCAACCCCTACCATTCTGTGACTCTGTGACTCTGTGAAAGGCAAGGCTTATAAAGGGAAAGACATCCAAACACCATATCCAGGAAGTGCATTTCTGATCCTAAACTAATTATCTGTAAAGTACCCCTTAATAATTACATTCTCTCTCATGAGAAAATAACAGATATATACTCATGTCTTCTGTAATTATAAATGTCTATATGGAACAAATGTATTAAAATTAATGGATAAATTTATAGATAAAAGGAAAATGATATGGATGTAAAATTCTACATAAAACATGATATTATAAATTTTTAAAAAACTTGAACCACGAACATAAAATACAACTTGATTAAATTTATTGTTCTTCAGGGTTAAGCAAATTGTGTAGTAGTCAAGATAACTTTGTTCTTAAGAGTTAGATAATATTGTGTGAAGTTTTGGATACTATCAAGTTTTTTAAAAAAATTTAGCTCTAGTATCAAAGATATCATACATGAAATTTTTGAGTATTTGCATTTGACTTCCTTGCACTTCACAAAATAAGAAAAATCTTGTGATTAAGCCTAGAAAAGTAGTATGAAAAAAAAAAAAAAAAGAAAAAGCTTAACTACTGTTTTTTCCTCCAATCTAAATAAGCTGTGTTTTTCCAAATAAAGTTACATCTATAATTCTGGTTTCAACATATATAGTCTTTGCAAATATTTAATGTACAAACTGGTAACAAAAGTGCTATATTATTGTTAATATGCTATAGTTTCTGTTTAGTAAGGAATTACATGAAGTATAATTTTCTTTCCTTTTTACTATTAAAAATATTAACAAGTCAATGTTTGATGAAGATAAAGAGTGTGTTTCATGATTTATTAAATGATATGGAGGTAAAGATCATCTGTTTTAACAGTTTACAAAAGGAAGTCAAATAAATAATCTGATGTTCCTTCAAGTCTGAATTGCTGTTGATGGATTACCTTACGTGTAAAATGGTAACAAATTCTGCTTTATGCTTTTCCTAGTTTGTGGGATTTTTTTTTTTTTTTTTTTAGTGAGAATTCTCAATCTGTATTTTTTTTATTACCTTCCATTTTCCGTCAACTGTGATAGTCCTTGCAGAACCAGAATGCTCAGAGCTGCTAAATAGCATCAAAATACAGATTACACTCCACACCCACAAAATGCTCTACTTACATGCTTGGACGATCAATAGGTTTCAGTAAACAGTTCTTTAAGCCAGTCTGCTTACAGGTGGATTTTATACTTGCAAAAAACCTGTGATGGTCTTTGTTTTGTTACCGTATCACAATTGTAGTTTATAGCTACAATGATAATATCAGGCTTGCCAGTTACAAGCTGTGGGATGGCGTACCAAGGATAGAGGGATGGAGTGCTGGCAAGGATACTTAGCCTGTTGCTTTGAGATGTAGTGGGTACACTGCAGATCACTCAAAGTCTTATGGAGATGAGCCAGGGGCTCCTGAGGTAATAGGAGCCAACAGGGAAACACCAGTGAAATGCCTCAAAGGAATTAGGTTTTACTCCAAGAAGGTGACATAGCAGCCAGTCCAGCTGAAGTGCCTCTACACCAATGCACGCAGCATGGGCAATAAATAAGATGAGTTGGAAGCCACCATGCTGTTAGAAAACTACGCCATTACTGAAAATTGGTGGGACAAAACCCGTGACTGGAGTGCAGTAATTGATGGCTACAGGCTTTTCAGAAGGCACAGATGAAGGTGGAGACTTTGCCCTTTACATCAAGAAATGGATAGAATGTGAAGAGCTGATTCTGAAGAACAGCCATGAACAAGTTAAAAGCTTATGAGTAAGAATCAGAGACCGAGGCAACAAAAGGGACCTTGTGATTGCTGTCTACTACAGGCCACCAGATCAATGTGAGCCTACTGATGAATCCTTCTTACTCCAGCTATAGGAGGGATCACACCTGCAGGTTCTTGTCCTGCTGAGGGACTTCAACCACCCCAACATCTACTGGAAAAGTAGCATGGTAAGCTGCAGGCAAGATTCCTGGAGTGCATGGAGGATAACTTCTTAAGCCAGGTATTAGACAGCCCTACCAGAAGGGTTGCGATATTGGACCTGATGGTCACCAATGCATGTAAACTGATTGGTGGCATCAAGACTGGAGGTAGCCTGGGTTGCAGTGATCACCCATCGGTTGAGTTCACAGTCCTGAGGGATACGTGTCAGGCAAAGACTGAAGTCAGGACCCTGAATTTTATGAAAGCAAAGTTCCAGGTCTTCAAGTAGTTAGTCAACAGGACCCCTGGGAAACTGTCCTCGAGGACAAAGGAGTAGGACAGAGCTGGCAGATGTTTAAGAATGCTTTCCATTGAGTGCAAGAGCATTTGATCCCAAGGTGCAAGAAATCAGGGGGGGACAAAACCAGGACAATCATTCTCTCTAAATTGGAGAGAGATGGATTTGATGGGTGGACTGTTCATTGGATGAGGAATTGGTTGGATGGTCACATCCAGAGGGTAGTGGTTGATGGTTCGATTCCAGACGGAGACCAGTGACAAGTGGTGTTCCTCAGGGGTCAGTATTGGCACCAGTACTATTTAATATCTTCATCAATTACACGGACAGTGGGATCAAGTGCACCCTCAGCAAGATTGTTGATGATGCCAAGCTGAGTGTTGTGCTTGACACACCTGAGGGAAAGGATACCATCCAGAGGGACCTAGACAAGCTTGAGAAGTGGACCTGTGTGAACTTCATGAGATTCAACAAGGCCAAGTAGAAGAAGGTCCTGCACCTGGGTCAGGGCAACCCCAAGCACAAATACAGGCTGGGTGGAGAATGGATTGAGAACAATCCTGAGGAGAAGGACTTGGCGGTGCTGGTGGACAAGAAGCTCAACATGAGCCAGCAATCGTACTTGCAGCCCAGAATGTCAACTGTATCCTGAGCTGCATCAAGAGAAGCATGGTCAACAGGTCAAGGCAGGTGATTCTGCCTCTCTACTCTGCTGAGACCCTATGTGGAGTACCGCGTCCAGCTCAGCTTTCTTATCTCATAAGAAAGACATGGACGTATTGGAGTGTGTTCAGAAGAGGGCCACAAATATTATCAGTGTGGGAACACCTCTCCTGTGAAGAAAGGCTGGGAGAGTTGGAGTTGTTCAGCCTGGAGAAGAGCAGACTCCAGGGAGCACTTATTGCAGTCTTTCAATACTGAAATGGTCCTATAAGAAATATGAAGCCAAATATTTTAGCAGTGCCTTTAGCAATAGAACAAAGGGAAATGGTTTTGACCTATATGAGAGTAGATTTAGACTAGATATAAGGAAGACATTTTTCACAATGAGGATGGTGAAACCCTGGCACAGGTTGCCCAGAGAGGTGGTAGAAGCCCCCTCCCTGGAAACATTCAAGGTCAGGTTTGACGGGGCTCTGAGCAACCTGATCTAGTTGAAGATGTCCCTGCTCATTGCAGGGACATTGGACTAATAAGCTTTAAGGTCCCTTCCAAACCAAACTGTTCTATGATTCTATGCTTCTATATTTTAAATTAACTTTAGACACAGCTCTAATTCAAGTATCTATTCCTATATTTTATTGTTGTATTTAATATCTCATTGGTTAATAATGAATGTTGATTTTCTTTTGAACCTATATAATATTGCTATTTGTTCAGAGATTCCTCTTGGGTTTGTATAGAATGTATTTTGCTAACTTTTTAAATGTTACATTCTTTTACAAAATATCAAGACATTTCAGTTCCAATATTAACGGTCATTTTGGCATTTTATTCATTTCACATGTCTCATTGTAAAAGTCTTTATATGCATTTTCATAAGGTATTCTAGAATAAAGCTTGAAAAGTGAGTCAAAGTCCACTTGTTAAGGAGCTCCTTTAAAGACTTTAAAGATGCAAAGATGCAAATACAGACAGTGTCTTCCTTTCAGTGATACAGGTCAAGGATTTTCTGAAGTTTGGGAATGAGCTGCATGGCTAAAAGATGTAAAGTTTAATGAAGGAGTGTGTATTGGATGTAAGGGAATCGAGTATGAAGAATTAGAGGACAGTAGTTCTTAATGAGTTTATTTTCATCTGTCAAGGCAAAAGGGAAAGGTTAATACCTTTGACTTTGTTAACAGATTCTCTTTATTACACCTATGACCTTAGTTAGTTGTATGGGAAAATGTAGGCCAATCTATTTGGGATTTATTAATATGCTGGGTTTATTTGGTTTGATTTTTTCATCCTTTTATACTTTGACTATGACCTTTCCCTGATTTAAGAAATTATATAAAGATTCATCACATTCGTAAGGACAATCCAGACCTCAAGTTTTGTTGGTGTATGGCCAAAAGGAAAAAAGTTTCATTCATTCTGAGGTGTTAAAGTGCATGTCTCTTTGTTTGCTGACAGTATAACATGGCTGCGGGATGCAGAAGAGGATAACTCAATGAACTTTGTATTTTGCTTTGATGATCACAAAGTTCTTGAGCATTCTTGAATTTCTTCACAGGCCTGACAAGTAGTTCACAGAGCCTATGGCATAGCTAACACATTACATTTGTTTAATAGGAAAGCTTTGTATTCCTCTACAGCTTGGAGGAGTCTCCCTCTTGCTTGTTTTGTGGCACAAGGCAGACACCGGGCAGAACTTTTTCTTTTCTCTCCCCAATATCTTGGTGGAAACATGAGAATATGTCTAGATTGCTGCTTAAAATGAATCTGGCCAAACTAATTAAGAATTGTAATTGTTAATCACATTAATATCTGTTTTACTCTCATGCCAGAAGTGTTCATGCTTTTGAGTGAGCTATGCCTGAAGTTTTACCTTAAATATTTCTAAATCCTAAAAAGCGTATTTATGAAATTTTTCCAGAGCCTCCCTTCCCTTTTTTTCTCCTTCTTTTCTGTGCATGCTTTCTTTCTTGTAATTTTCATCCCATATGATTTCCTGATATTGCCTATTTCTAAGGGAACTGAAGACCAAGAAATTGAACCTTTTTTCCCCATTTGATATGTTCACTCAAGAGGAAAACACCTCCAAACTTACATTAAAATATATTTATAAATTTCAGAAACACATTTTCTGTATCTTTAATATTGTATAGACCCAAAATTTGTATGAAATGTGTCACATAATAGCAAAACTATGTTCTACATCCTGACAACTCATTGAAAATTTTTTCATTGCCTTACATTTTTTGTGAGATTTTTAAAAAGATATTTGTTGTAACACAGAGAAAAATTAGACATTTGATGTGTCAGAGTTAATGCTGTCTGTGGTTGTGAATTCCCAAGAGCTAGAATGCTGAATAGCTAAACAAAAATAAGGTTTTGCAAATCTGATTGGCATATGTCAGCTGTTTCTCAAGGGGTATTGTCAGCATAACTTACTAATAGGATACATCATTTCAAGATGATATTTAGTCTCTTTTGAAAGCTGAAATTATTGAATCAACTAGCATCTTGTTTCTCATGGAGAGGTAATTAGAGTCCTTATTTAAAAACTCAAGCATTAACTTAAAATAAGACACCATTGAAAACAAGAATAATTTTGATTAAGTCAGTCGATGAAGTTGATATAAATATCAAGAATTGTTTAATTAAATATAAAATTGAAATTAATAAAGTGATGGCTGCCAGAAGCTAGATAAATTACATGAGAAATATACCCCTGTACCTGACACTGGTGAGGCCACACCTCAAGTACTGTGTTCAGTTTTGGGTCCCTCACTACAAGAAGGACATAGAGTTGCTGGAGTGTGTCCAGAGAAGGGCAATGAAGCTAGCAAAGGGTCTGGAACACATCTTATGAGGAACGGCTGAGAATGCTGGGGTTGTTTAGCCTGCAGAATAGAAGGCTCCGGGGAGGCCTTTCAGGGGAGACCTTATTGCTCTCTACAACTCCCTGAAAGGATGGTGTAGAGAGCTGTAGGCTGGTCTGTTGAACCAAGTAACAAGTGATTGGACAAGAGGAAATGGCCTTCAGGAAATACCTGAAGGTATTTAAGAGTCGTGTAGACATAGTGCTTAGGGACGTTGTTTAGTCGGGGACTTGTCAGTGTTTTGTTAATGATTGGACTTGATGATCTTAAAGTTCTTTTCCAGTTCTTTTCTAGGCAATTCTGTGAAATATATTTACTAAAATTATTCTTTAAAAATAAGAAAATATATTTTGAGGTAGAAATAAAGATCACTGGTTCTCTCTGAGTAGATTTACAATTTATTTTTTTACACTATAAATAGGTAATAGTCTGATGCCACTCATGATTTTTATTGTACAGAAAAGAGTACTAAAGATTTGTAATGACTCAATGCTAAACCGTATATAGGTTGAATTTAAGAACAGAACTTGATCCTGTCGTTTTCATGGTAATGATGTGCAACTGGAAGTATGAATCTGTCAAGCTATGTTTTAAAATGTAGCTATGACTATAGATGTGATCTTTATAGGTCAGTGTGTTTAAAGACCATGAAAGATACGGTCACTGATCTCTGTGCTGGTCTATCAGTGTTATAAATTCACTATTATGATAGATTCCTTGTAGTGGCTATGCTTATATGTGCATGTGTATATGCTTTCAGTAAAGGAGACAATACTACGTAAACTGCTGGCACAATTTCAAAATTCATGTTCAAAATTAGTCCCAAAGGGGGGAAAAAAAAAAAAAAAAAAAAAGAAGAAGCAAGGCTTCTTGCTACTAAAACATCTAGCTTCACGTATAGGAATGTGATTACAAAGTTTGGCTAAAAAATTAGAATAATTAGCAAAAAGATTCAGATTTTGTTTTGAAGAAAGTATTGTATGGTGCTGATACCTCCCAATGAATCTCTTTCTTAGAAATCTTAAGGAACTGGATGCTCTGGATACCTCAATTTTTTTTTCTGCTGTTTCTTAATACTCTGCCATTCTTACTTAAATAGAGAACATTCGAAGGGTCATATTACAAATCCAATCATTATAAAAAAATTCTACTGCTCCTGATGACCTTCCACTTAGTTCTGTCCTGCAAAATTACTGTATTGTGCCACAAATAACCAAGATTATTTGAAATGCCACAGGAGACTTCATGATGTTCTGGTTTATTGCAATTGGGTTAAGGGTCCTCAGATGTGTATATATATGGTTCATTTGAAATCGTTAAGGGATAAAAAAGATTAAAAAATGGTGAGAATAAGAGCCAAACCTGAACACTTTTCCCACTGAGTATCGAACCATTTTTTTAGAGTCACAACTTTCCTTTCTCTTCTTTTAGTTCTAAGAAACTTTAATCCCTTTCTACACATCAATATGGTTTTGCATTAAAATGTGTAGTAGCTGGAAGATTAGGGCACATAAGTATGGAACAGATTTTTGATCCTCAGTCTGAGGATCCTTTTAACCAAAGGGTTCCCTATATAGACTTCCCTAAAAAGGAAATAATAGTAGTAACTGTTAATACTGGACTGGTAGGACTATGCATTTCAGAAAATCCTTCTACTGCATTTTGTGTTTGGTACACTATCACTGCAAGTTCCTGTTAGAACAGGATGAAGCATCACTTTTCTTAAAGATAATTATGCACCTTACTCATAGCAATGGTTGAAGTTAATGAAGAAACATGTTATGCTTTGATCATATTTGTGTTTCCAGCCCATTGTAAAGCTATTAGTATAGCTTGTTGACAGTGTACTACTTTATCAATGACTGGTTTTGATTTTCAGAACAGGAATGAAAAGTTATTAAATCTCTGAAAAAAAAAAAAAAATATGTTTTCTGGTCACACCCTTAAACAGGAGACTGGAGGTGTTCAGAGAATTCCACTAAAAATTAATTTAAGTATTTAAAGACTATTTAGAATTAAAATAAAGGTAATAATTGACTTTAGTGCATTTTAATTAAGGTGCAGGATGAGGGTCTGGGAATTTGGATTACAATTTAGTATAAGCAAATCCTAAAAGTTATGCCTTAAATGTATATTTTTAAGTTTTGCATTCTGACATTTCTCACATTAGTGAATTGAACTTTACACTAAAATAAGGTGTGTGTGACCTCTCACTCAGTAAAGAACTGTTTCGAATGGCTATGGATGATAGAATTTAGTCAATAGAAATTCCCATAATCCGTTCCGAAAAATAGTGCCAGAAATAGTCATTGTTTTCCTAAGCAGCAGGTAGAATGAATACAAACCAAGTATTGCTGTTTGTACTTGTGTTTCCACAGCTATCTGTAGGTTTCTGAGTTGATTAAGATGCTCTTCCACAGCTTTTTGATGAGTCCACTCAATCTAGGCTTTATAAAGTGAATCACTAAATGAGAATACTTGTCACTACAAGAATAAAAAGCTTTGCATTAGATTTCACTTCTGCTTTCCTCATAGGCTTTTGGAGAAGACTTTATCTTCCTTTAAATTCTAAAAACATTGCTCACAGGAGATGAGCATATTATTTACTATGGTGTGTCAAGAAGAGTAATGGACACAGTTAAGTGAAATAAAATAACTTTAAGGCTGACATTATAAAGAAGTAGAATAAATAATACCCAAAATGATAATTTTGTATTATCTTTTAGTGTTCCAAATGCCTGTGTTTCACATCTAGATATTGATTGTCTATTGTACCAAAATATTTTCATTAGCATGATGATGTTTACAGGCACTTTTGTCCAATATATGTGACTCAGAAAACATTAGTTGGGTTGCTTTTTGGGGTTTTTTTAGATTAATCGAGTCTAAATTCTTCTATGCTGTGGAATAATTACTGGAGATAACTTACAATCAGAAAATGGCCATGTCCACACACTAGGGGAAGATATAATGTTGAAAGATCCTGGGGAAAAATACAACTGGTATGTTAAGAATTTCCCCAAGATTGCCTTTCTTCTGAGTCTAGTCTGCTTATCAGCACCGGAGATGGGAAAAAGTGGAGGCTCATTCATCAACTCCCATATTTATGCAAATATTTAACACAGTTTGGTGCCATGGGAGCTGATGTGTTGTCCAGTTGTTACCCTGGACTGAAAGCTGGCACCCCTTAGACAAATACCTCCCTTTTGTGGACCTTGAATTATAGCTACACAAAAAACATACCTCCAGGTCACTGACCCCCGCCCCCCCTCCTCCTGAGCATATACTCTAAGTTTTGGTAACTTCTACCTTAAAAGGAAAATGACACACCAACCCCTCATGCCCGATGGGATGCCATTAAATTCTGCAGTTTTAGCCATGTGAGTCCATAAATCTTGGGTATGGGAGTGCAGCTCACTACTGAGTGCTAAATTGGGCATCACTCAGGATCTAAGTCTAGCCACCCACAGCTCCTTTAATATCTGAGGGTGAGCTGGAACGCAAGGGGGTTTATTTCCTGCCAAATTGCCCTACCACCTCTTCCACACAACATATGTGAAGAGTGTTCCAGTTTTGTTTTCCTCTAGTTCTCATTCTGTTGCCTGAATTATTTGAGGTGACAAAATTTTTGAAGAAAAATAACAAACTCTCAGTAAGATTTCTTCTAAAAACACAGAGGGATAGAAGAAACTTCAAGCTCATTTTTGTCCAAAATGGATTTTCTATCCATTCAGTCAGTGGCATTACTGAGCTGCTGTATACTTCATAAATATATAAATGGATTTAATTTATTGTAGTTATTTGGGGTTTGTATAAAATACAAGGATCTATGATAAGTATTGCAAATTGACTTAATAAGTGGAAAAGTTGTTTTAATGTCATTAACAAGATTCCACATAATGCCAGGGGAGGGAATGACTTCACATGACCTATCAGAGAGATACTGTAATTTCCACAGAGGTAGTGACAATTAATAAATCAAAGCAATAAGGTCAAGATTGGCTTCTGAAAACATTAAGTAAGAATAATGTTTTCAAGGGTGGGGAGAGAGACAAGTTTTGCCTTTACTATACTTCCAGTACATCCTTCAGAGTAGGGACTGATTTTTTTTTATTTTTATTTTTTTTTTTTTTAAAAGAAAGTGTTTTCCTTCAGGTGCTGTTCTGTACAAATGCAACATGAGGACATAAGAAGTGAGTTTTTGGCCAAAGTGGAGTTTTCCTGTATAAGAAATCTATTAGAGAAGTAGCCAGGGCCATTTACAAGGTTCTTTTTTGAAAGAGGGAGAAAAGTGCCAAAAATATTGGTTTTCAACAGCTTACTCTGCCTGCAAAAAGAAAAATAATAACTGTAAAAACTTATATGTAAATACCAGTAGAAGTCTTTTGGATAAGAAATATTAGCTTTACAGTAATTACTGAGCTTTTTGAATATACTGATTATTTTGAAATAATATTATTTCAAATTTGAAATAAAATGTCTTTACTGGAAAAAAGAATGTTATTCCAGAAAAATTCCCAACAAATTATATATAGATAATTCCCCCGGATAAGAGAAAATTCTTTCAGACCTATTTATAAACAGAAATTATTAAGTAAATACCTTGTGCGATGTCTCACTTCTAAGTGGAGACCATATAAAGATTGCAGCTAGAATCCAGATAATTTGAAAACTCAGTTGTTATCATACTTTTACATTTGCATATTCATGTCATGGAAATACTTTCTGTTTCAACAGATTTCTTCCTTTGTCTATACCTGACACAATGCAGTACATGAGTAAAACTTAAAGCTTTCTAATGCATTTGGAAATACAGTTGTATCATGGTCCAACTCTTTTCATTATAGGTCCTTGGAACATAGCAAATGTAGCGTGTTTTTCAGCACAACATGAGGAATTATAAGAGGTATGTAAGACAGTGATAACTGAATTATTTCAGCAACAATACATCCACCGTAACATTTCAGAAGACCACAAAACCAAATCAGAAGCAGAAAGTAGTTTCTGTTGTATAGATGTCTGACAGACTTTTCTCCTATTTTTTTCAGTCTTTTGGATTGATCACAGTATTTTCACTATATCTCCAGCATTTGGAGAAAAAAAAAAAAAAAAAAAAGGACTATAGTCTATTTCTCTAAATAAAAATTTAGAGCTATTGATTCTCATTAATTATTTTATTTGGCTGATCTTCAAGTAGTTTAAGAATACACTGAATGAAAAACATTGTAGAGAACAGCTTTCCTCCTAAAATTAAAAAGTCACCTGTATTTTTAAAAAATTATGTGTATTCCTTGCTGTGAATGTGGAAGAGGTTTTTTTTTTTATTTTAAATACTTCTGGATTTCCTGCTCTCAAAGTTTTTATACACTGAGCTCTTCTCCTTGGTATCCAGTGATAGGATGGATGGGAAAGGCTTCAAGACTATGTCAAAGGAGGTTCAGACTTGTAACTAGGAAGCATTTATTTACCATGAAAGTAACCAAACACTGGAATAAGCTTCCTACAGAGGTAGGCAATGCCCCATGCCTATCAGTGTTTAAGAGCCATTTGAACAATGCCCTTAACAATTTGCTTTAAGTTTTGGTCAGCCCTGAATTGGTCAGGCAGTTGGACTAGATGATCGTTGCAGGCCCTTTCCAACTGAAATATTCTGTTATATGGTATTGGATTTGGGTGGCAAGGTTTTGGTAGCGGGGGGTGTGGG
>NW_010315540.1:0-20000 GCF_000700745.2 Antrostomus carolinensis
AGCGCGGGGTGGGCGGGCTTTTCTCTGTTCCGTTCTGTTTCAAAGCAAAGTCCGTTTCTCTTCGTGGGCCTCTTCAGGTGGAGCAGTTTCCTCTCTGAGTGTCGCTTGGTGCCGCTTACGGGAGAGACTGGGGCGGTGCTCGCGTGTTTACATTTTACTCTTGCCTCACAAAACTTTGCGTGCCTGTGCAGAGGTTTACAGGGATAATATTACTGCTGGATCGTAATTGGAGCCATAATAAAAAAGGCACAAATCTGTGTAAAAGTGCGAGGAAAGAGTAAAATAATAGTGCGCAAACCCATCTCTTGGGGGCCGCTGAGTGTGGGAGTAGTTAATTGCGGGCTGCTGTGGGTGGGTTTTTTCTGAAACGTTCGGGAAGTTCTGAAGTTCGAGAGACCGGCCCGTCTCTTGAGATGAAGCGAAATCTTCCTGCGTGGGCACATAAGCCGATTTTGATTGGGATTTGTGCAGGAAAGAGGTACCTTTCCTTATCAGTCTTCCCTCTTGTGTTTTTTCCATGCAGGTAACTCGCCGTTGGGCATCAAGATCATTGCAGAAGCAGACATGAAAAGAGCTGTATCAGGCTCCCAAGGTGACATTCTGGCTTGAAGATTTGTGCTGCTTTGCAGTTCTGTGTGAAGGCAATGGTTAGCTGTGGCTTTGCATAAGGGAAGTCCCGTCTCTTTTTTTCTGTAGGTAGGCCTCTCAGCAATTCTTTTTTTTTCTTTCTGATAGTGCCTTCATTTGAATTGAATACTTCAGCATTTTAGCAAGTTAATGGTGGCTTTAAAGCCCTGAATGTCGGTGTCATACAATCATATTTGAATTTTAATTCAGCCCCCTTATGCATCTTGCCTACCCCCAAAACCCATCCGTTAAAAGAACATTCACCCTACATTTGTGAGAAATATCATAGAAACAAAGTCCTCGTCCCTCCTTCTGTCTTGGAAATAAGAAGACAAATAAAACATCCTTGGACTTTACTTTTATGATTTAAATAATAAAACTTGACTTTCAAACAAAGTTTTTTGAGTTTTGGGTTGCTTTTCTGTTGGTGTTTCGGTTTTTTGATTTTGTTTTTTTTTCCTTGCCTCATTTTGTAATGATTATGTTTGATACTGCTGCTTAGGCCCTGCCTGTGTAGGCTAGGAAAAAAGACTGCACGGTGCCTTAAATGTCTTTTTAAAATGTCATGGATAGTCATGACATGCATCTGTTAGTTCTTGTGTACATTTAAGAGAATGGGTCTTGTGCTTCTAGATCAAATTTTATTTGTAAGTTTAGGGGTGTTAAGAATGCCCACAGCTGTTTTGTTTCTGCAGCAAACACTGTGCAACAAGTCAAGGTTTCAACTTTGTTTCAGATGGCGAATGCATTAGTTTCTTTAGTAGTTCACTTAGGCCGGAGCATAGTTGGAATCAATAGAAAGGTAAAATCCTAAATACAGTATATTAAAAAAGTGTTAATCTGTTAAAAGGAAGAAAAAATCATATAGTAATTTTAATATTTATAATACTAGTATTCTGCTATTGTAAGAAAGAATGTGTTTCTGCTGGAAGAATGTATGCTGTTGTGGCAAAATTTTCAAGAGGGTGAGTATGGCAGTTGCACATGAGGTGGATTCATCTACTTTCTAATTATCAAATATTCTAAAAACCCATCTTTAATTCTATTTTCTGGCATAGCAACACCTATGCTTGTTAACAAGAAAAAGCTACATGAGTCAGGTATCTTCGTTCAGTGTTCTAATTAGAGAAAAGTGTAAGTATTTTGACCACAGTTCCACCTCCTCCACCTTCCTTAAAGGGGGAAATATTTTCTATTTTTAGCATGTAAACCACTAGTTCACCTCAGAAAACATAAGGCTTATGCAAAACTTTTGAGTATTTAAAGTGGAAATAAATCCTAAAGACAACCTTTATGAAAAAAGCCCACAAAATTAAAGTGTAATACACAAGATGAACCTTTTTAGTCTCTGTTACAAATATTATTATGCATATTTCAAGACAGGTTACCTGACGGGGTAATAACCTCAATTTGCTTTGCTTTACTATGGCTCATCAGTGATAAACAGGGTAACGTTGGCTTACTTAATTCTTCAAAGCTACATTCAAACACAGGAAAATCTTCACAATATAGAAAAACTGTGTATGTTTATTCAGCGTGAATAAGTCTTCTTACTAACAGAATGCAATGGGATGAAAGTCCAAGCAGAACTTCTAATTCATGGTGGACAATGGGCCATTTAATTCGTGAGCATGGTTTTCTAGATGCATCAGTAAGTGAAAATGCTGATCTAAGTTTTATTTGAGCTGTCTTAAATATTTGTCTCAAATGTCTCAGCAGTAGTATTTGGTTTGTTTTTTGTTTTGTTATGGTTTGGGGTTTTTTTTTAAGAAGGAGTGAAAAGAAGTTGAGATTGAGAATTGTGCACTGGATTGGGTTTTTTGCTACTTTTTTATTATTTTTTGCTACTTTTTTATTATTTATTTTAAGCCTCTTTCAAGTGATGAGGACTTTATTTTAATAACTTTTGAGTTGTGGGAAGCATGTTGTAGAGGTACAGTAACCATAAAAAACAGTAGTTAATTATATGCCTACGAACCTGATGTATGCTTATTGAGAAGGGTGAACTTGAGTTACTGAGGTGTAATCCTACAAGTAGACTTGAATCCTACAACGTCTGAAGAACACAGTTAACTTCATGTACATTTTTAATGAATTTAACTTGCTATCTGGACATATATCAAAGCAGATGAATAAATCTTTGCAAAGTTGTAAATTTTATAGTGTTACATTGTATGTACACATACTGCATGTCCAGGTTTTTGAATGACTGTAAATTATCTGTCTATAGGTGGCCCTTCTTACCCCAAACACAGGGTTATTAAGTATCCCACACAATGTTTTACAAACAGAGTCCTCATTACTTTTTTTAACCTTTCTGTGTTTGAATTTTCTTTACCTTGAAGCTAGTAAGTTTTCCACATCACTGAAACTTAACATGGCTTAAGTTCTTTTCCTGGAGAGTAAAAGCTTCAGAATATGCCTAAGTGTTTTCTTAGGTAATACACTTGACTCAAAAATTGCAGTTTCCTATTTCACTACTTCATACTGTGCTTGAAATATGGATTCACTCACATATTTTTATGCCATTGATAGGAGCATCTTGCACTATGTGTTTCACACTGAAATGACTGACTATTTTTCTTGTTCTGCAGGTGCCTGAGCAAAGAGGATAAACAGATTATAATCCATTTTGGTTTGAATATTAAAAAAGAATCTAAAGATTTGAATAAATCCAGTAATTTAAAAGCTTTCACAATGATTACATGAACAGCTGTTAAACCCACTATTAATAACAAATTACTTGAAATTACTTAGATTTAAATGTAATTTAATTCAAGTATCAGCTGAGATTCACAACAGTTGCTGTAGTTGAGCCTATAAGCCCTGCTGAATGTCACCAAACAAAAGCTTTTCGCCCTAAGAATATGAGTTAAGTGAATTTTATTGTTTTAGTTCATGTTTTTATGGTTGCAAAATACCATACACCTGCTGATCTAAGTCATGTTTTATTGATTACATAAGTCAAAAGGGAGTATATAATTTTTAATGAATGACATGGTTCTTCTTACATGCAAGCAAGTAGAGGGAGCAGAGCCATCCCTTTTCTGGATTCTGCTATTTGCCACCAGTTACAAGTAGGTTAGTTACAAAGGCAAGAAGGATGATGTTACGCTTCAGGAGAATAAAGTAAAGAACATACATGTTGGTCCTCTATAAATTTAGATGAGGCACTATAAAAAGGTTCTTAAACAGCAATGAGGGGTGGACTTGTAGAAAAGCCAACCAGGCACAGAAGAAGGAAGCAAGGGGTCTAAGATATTTTTAGGTCTCAATTACTTTATTTATTGATGGGATTGTACAACAGAATGAACAGTTTCTGAAGCCGGGAAATGAAGCCCTAATGCCATGCTTCAGGGCCTTTTTTTGTTTCCATTGAAGTCAGTGAGAATTATTTTCTTTCCTCTACAGCTTATGAATTAGCTCTTTGACATCATTTTTTGATCTTCCAGTCAGATATTGGCTGCACACAGCTGAAGTGTTGAGTTGATAAGCAGTGTCATTGTAATTGAAATTCTGAAGCGTTTAATGGGTGGGTCCAGTTTAACCTTAAACTATCAGAAAGATTGGAGTAGAAGGGAATGCATGCCCAGGAAAGATCTGAAGTGTTCTATCTTGTTTTGCTTTTCCTATGTGATACGGGCTTCTTCTGTAGGATCATTATCAATTTTTTTTATTTATCTAACTTGGGAGTGGTGGTTAGTGAGAAGCTGAATGTGAGCCAGCAATGTGCGCTTGCAACCCAGAAGGCCAACCATATCCTGGGCTGCATCAAGAGAAGTGTGGCCAGCAGGTCGAGGGAGGTGATTCTCCCCCTCTACTATGCTCTCATGAGACCCCACCTGGAGTACTGTGTCCAGTTCTGGAGCCCCCAGCAAAAGACATGGACCTGTTAGAACAAGTCCACAGGAGGCCACGAGGTTGATCAGAGGGCTGGAGCACCTCTCCTATGAGGACAGGCTGAGAGTTGAGGCTGTTCAGCCTGGAAAAGAGAAGGCTCTGGAGAGATCTTATAGCGGCCTTCCAGTACCTGAAGGGGCTATAAGAAAGCTGGGGAGGGACTTTTTACAGAGATGGGTAGTGACAGAACAAGGGGAAATGGCTCTAAACTGGAAGAGGGTAGGTTTAGATTAGATATTAGGAAGAAATTCTTTCCTGTGAGGGTGGTGAGGCGCTGGAACAAGTTGCCCAAAGAAGTTGTGGATGCCCCCTCCCTGGAAGTGTTTAAGGGCAGGTTGGATGAGGCTTTGAGCAACCTGGTCCAGTGGAAGGTGTCCCTGCTGATGGCAGGGGGGTTGGAACTAGGTGATCTTTAAGGTCCCTTCCAACCCTAACCATTCTATGAATGACCAGGTTTGACAGCCTGGCCCTATAATCTGTTTTTCACTGACTTTTCCTTTTTAGGGCAATAGTTATGTGCTTATCTGGAAAAACTAGATCACTGCAATTTTCCAAAAGTTATTAACAAGACTTCTAAAATGGCTGTGCATCCTAATTAAGTCGTATGTGCCATCTAAAGACTAGTCACCTTGTGTTGCATTCATGAAGTGAGGTAGGGTTAGGCTGTATTCTTGAGTTGCAGAGCTCAGTGGAAAGCCTGAGTGCTTCAGGAAGGAGAGAGTTTCACTCAGGAGGTAGCATTTTTTGTCACTGGATCTCTACCAGCGTTTTCCAGGGTGGTTTCTGCACTAAAGCTTTTTAAAGTAAGTGGAAATACAGTAAACCCTTGCCAAGGGTGGGGACCTGCATATTCATCTACTTTTCTGACTTCATCATATCCAGGACATATAACAAAATATATTATCTGGTAGATCAAATTAAATATATTTTTCTTTTCTGTTCAAGCCCATCTTTCTGTAAAGAGCCTGTTCTGTTTGTGACTGGAGGTAGCTTAGACAAGTAGTATTTGATAGTCAGAAGCTATGGCCATTGTGACTGCAAAACCTGGATCTTTATGGCATAGTCAGTATGTTCTTCCATCTAAACTCCTATATGTAACTCTTAGCCAAGTTAACCACAACCATGAAAAAAAATACCAAAATCAGTAGACCATGTCACTGAGTTCCATACATAAAAGCAGTTATGACTTCCTCAGAACTGCACAAAGTCCTCTGCAATCCACAGATTTCACAAGTTCATATGATAATTCTTCTACATCCTTCAGGCTAACTACACGGCTACAGAATTTTTAGAGTGGAACTTGCCACTGGTGGTTTTGGACTAAACCAAAGAATGAATGTAGTTTCAACATATTTTTTTCACTGAAGATTTGTTGCAGAATAAGAATTCCTTTAACATCCAATAATCCAATTTTTACAGTCTCTAGGAGCAGCAGGGCTGTATCTTTTAATTCTGCATATGTGTGACTTTCAAAAATATTTTCTGAAATTAGCAAAGTTCCTTGAGTTTTACTATGATGAGAAGTTAACAAATATCCTTTATTCCGTTTTTAGCTCCATTACTGGTATGTTTTATTTGAATCCCTGTTAAATACAAGTTTGGATTAGCAAATCTACGTGGAAGCATAAGCATTTAGACATGCATCAACATTCAGCCAGTCTAAGACAGTAGTGTAACATGTTTTATTTTTACAAAGATGTCTGTACTATACTTGGTAGATGAACAATTAGTAGTGTGATTAAGTTTGATCCTAAACTTTTAAAGCTTTGCCAGAGATGTTTTGATGAACTGAGATAAAAGGTGTGCTACACTGCAGCTCCGCCCTTCCACTATATTCCAATAATTCCAGTCATGCATCCTTCTATCCCCTTTTCTTCCCAAATACTATTTAAAAAATAATATAGTTTACCAGTTCAATGAGTTGGAACTGTTATAGATATGAATGTTCAGATATAAATGAGTATATCATGTCTCCCACTTGGTGACCAGAAGACCAAAGTATCTTTAAAAACAATGTTTCTAACAAATTATGAAAGAAAAAAACAAGTTGGATTCTGTTCACATCAATGTAAAAAAACCCAAAAAACAACAACAACAAAAAACAACCCAACAAAAAACTCCAAAAACCAAAAAACAAACAAACCACAAGAAACCTACAAAAACAAACCATGAAAACACCTATTGGTCAAAGCACATAATATAATACATTAAACAACATAATTCTGTTCCATATTATTGGAGAATACATTACTGGGTAATGTGGTAACTTATTTACTATAGCCTAAATGCAGCCTCCCTGTTAGCATATCAGTTTTCTGCCCTACTTAAGCTTTGGAGTCATTGAGTAATTGCCAGTTTAGTGATTTCTAATCGAACATGGAGAAGAAACCCAAAGAAAAACCCTCAGTTCAGTCTTCATTCAGTGCTCAGATTTGGATAGGAGAGGGGGAGGACATTTTCTCACTCATTAATTCATCATAATTTTTTGCATACTGTTTTAGTTAGAATCAATAGATCTTTTTATGCTGCATTTTGGTTTTCCGTATAATAAAGTGCCTTGAATTGTCACATTAATTAGCACAGACAAATCTTTTCATTCAATCCATCTATATTGTGAAATACATATCCTTGTTTTATCACTACTTTCTTCTAATTTACATGATTACAAGTTTTTGAATTAACGTTGCTTAATAATAATTTGTTTTAATAAAATTTACTGTAAGTAAATAGTTATTCTTAGATAGCTCTGAAGTGTTGCAGTGTATGTGCATAAGATACTTGGTGAAGTACAAATATTTTTGTGTTTTGCCAATGGATGTTGCATTTCTGTTGTATCTCTCAAACTGTTTCTTATGTTTATAGGAAGGATTTTTTCTCAGCACCTTCTAAAATACATTTTATCTAAAAAGATGTTTAATCAAAGAGATTAAAAACTATCTGGTTATTAGGGAGGTTGACAATATTTTTTAAAATTGTCTTTATTTTAACTTGTTAATGCTTTCAACAAGTGCAAGACAACTTGGGGTTGTTGCAAGACAAACTTAGGGTTTTTCGAAGATTTAAGATAGAGCTAGCATTTCCTCGTTGTATTTGAGACAGAGAAAAGGTTGGCAATTCAAAAGTGTTTCAAAGCTGTTACAGTACAAAGTTATTTTAAAGTAGAGGGAGGAAAAATGCAGGAGAAAAGCTCTAAACAAGCTGTCCTGATTTCCTGAACCACAGAAAACCGTAATTTAAACTTTGCATTTAGACAGCTGTTCAAAAACATCGATTCGGTTTCATTTCTCCCGGTCATTGTTACCTCCAGTGTTTTGCCTGGAAGAAAAGTAAGATTTTATATTCAGAATGTAAGACTTCGATTCTGTTAAGTTTCATTGCCATCGGTTGTCACACATCTTTGGCCATGCATCCTTCTCTTCCTGATTGTTTCCTTGTGAAAATTACATAAACTGGGGTGGAGGGAGTAGGATAATAAGTAAGCTGGCTAGCACTTTTCAAAGTTTAACAAATGATTTTTCATATTAGGTTCCTTGGACTTCTTGGGAGCAGACATTTTCTGGGAGCATATACAGTTTATAAGAGAATACATGGTGAGAAAACCAGCATGGGCTATGATGTACAGTATTTATAGAGAGAATCTCTAAATAGTTCTGTGCATCCAGTGGAAAAGTTTGAAAAACACTGATATGAAATTATGCTTTAAAAGGTGTTTTCATGCAGTTTCTCAGAAGTTGCTATGTAGATATTCTGCAGGAACCCTTACCATGTGTACCGAAGGCGGATATGTACCTGAGATTCTGGCACTGCCCTTGTTTTCCAAAAGTGTAGTCCAAAGTCACTGGCATTAAAAAAGCCTAACAGGAGATCTTCAATAACAAGCTAAAACAACTGTCTTGGTTAGCCATGTGTATGTATGCATTACGAAAACATGTTGAGATTGTTTCCTACTAGTGAAGTAGCATCTTAACAGGAAACGTTGGTGTTGTATACCAAGAAGTTGTATTTTCCAGTGTTGTCCTTCTTTCCACCCCTCCACCTTTCTGTTTCAATTCACATGACTGGACTTTGTACCCGTTTACCGATAGTAAGTGCACAACCATCTTGTTTGAAAACTAGAGGCAGAAACTGAAACAATTCCGTGCTGCAAGGTAAAATGCCTTTCCTGCCCCAAAGTCTGCAATTTCTATATAGTTCCATTGTAAACATTGAGGTCATACATAGTTGCAGTTCGTATTCTTTCACAGCTCAAAGCAAATTCTTCATTACAGGAAATTAGCAATTATGAGATGTAATAACAGTGCAGTGTTGTCTTTTTCTCATTAACTTAATGCAATGTATTTTGTATAAGTAAGGAAAAAAAAAGGATGTTAATACTGTCTTCTGTAAGATACTGTCAACTGTAATGGCAAATTATTTTGTAACAAAATGCACTTCATTATGAAGTATTTCAATAGAGTAGAATATTCCTTGCCTGCAACTGGTGTATAAGCTTTAATTGAATTGTGAAAGTATTTTGAACAAAAGTGAAAGAAGAGTGTTTGTGAACTGGAACATTTTCCAGCTGTGCAAGGGTCATTTTTCTTTTACCGCTTAAGCTCTGGTTGTTTAAAAAGTAATGTTAAAAGTGTATGTAATTTTTATTATGGACTCTGTTTCAAGAATCAAATGGAAATAAATTGTTAAATAGTTTTGGGAGGGGGTTAGGTTCTGAAATAAGCTCGTAGTTTTGAAGTGGCTCTGGTTTGCATGCAATGTATGTAATCTGACAAAATCTGTTTGATTCAAAGGTGGAAACCTGCAAGACTTAACTGTAATTTACTAAGATATATTCTATACATCTAATCTCTTCCTTTTTAATCTCATACACATCCAACCTGCTAATCTGGGGTAGACACAGCTACTGAGGGGACAATATCTGTAAGAGGAATCACTGAGACAGGATAGCAAGGAATAATAGAGAAAGAGAAAAGGTAAGGAAGAAATCATCACTTCTGAATAGGTTGTATCTGCCAGGCTTATACAGAAAGACTACCTCTGAGCAACCATGCTGAGACAAGAAGAAGGTAGATGAAAGACTAGAAGCCTTTTTAACCAAAACAAGTGTCAGACAGACTCTGACTACACCTGACCATATTACTTGCTATGCAGTTTTGTAATGACTCTGTAATATAGATTCCGTACATCCTGTTTTCTCACAAACATATTTTTTGCTTCTGCCCTTGGGGTTCTCTATGTGGATTTTATTAAGTGCAGACCTGTACCTAGGTGTTAAATCCCTGTCAGACCAGCACCTGAGCCTGTTTTAATACCAGGAGAGCCGCAGTCACAAGTAGGGATTATCGTAGACTGCTTGCTGGTAGAAGAGCCTCTGTTGTGGGGAGAGGAGTCATGGAGGAGGCAAGCGGAGAAATGCAGCAGCATCAAGAGTAGTAATGGTAGAGTGGTAGTGATAATAGCAGTACCTGGGCAAGCAGAACTGGAGGCATCAAGGAGCTGCATCCAAGAGGTATTCGGTCTGAATTTGGATCAATGACACATTAATCCAGGATTCTTGAGTAGGAAGGGATTTGGAATAGGGTAGGGTGTGGTTTAGAAAGATTAGAATTGCAGAAGAGGTTGTGGGGTGGCTTCTTCATTGTATGAGAGGAGGTTTGGGGATGAGGAGGAATGAAATAAAAGTAGTTTAGGGTGAGAATAAGACAGGAGGAAGGCAAGACATTTGAGATGAATCGTTAGGTGCTTATCAAGAATTGTGGCTATGACAGTGAACATAAAAGTTTGAACTGCTTCGAGTTCACAGTGGTAGTGATCTTGGATATTTTACATCCTGCACCAAAGTTTTAAACTAAAAAGTAACAGTATAACAATGGCCTCATCTTTTTTCTACCATGCTAAAGAATCAGTCGGCCATAATAATAAGGAAACCTTAGGGCACAGAGCTCAGACAGGCCTGTTTTCCTCTGACATTGTCCTAAATTAGCCAGATTGGTGGTCATATGGTGTTGTATGCAAATATGCTTAATGCAGGAACCCCAGCTATTACGAAATTTATTTAGTTAGAAGTCAAAGTCAGTAAACTAAAGGCTACTTTACTCTCTTGTTTTTGTTGGATTTTTTTTTGTTTGTTGTTGGCTTTTTTTTGTAATGTTTAGATTCTGCACTGCTGACAGAAGTGGCAGCTGTGATAAAGAAAATTAGAAGCTCTTGACGTGGATTAGTCGTTTACAGAAGTTACTTTTAGTCACTCAAAAAGTGTCACATCTCCAGTACATATAAGTTATTATAATAGACAACTGGATATGTTGTGTATTATAGCAGTTTTCTAATAACAGCAGTGAAGTATTAGTCCTGAAAAATGCATGTTGGTCAGAGAGTGACATATTCTTTTTCACTGATGAACAGAGTCTATCCTTTAAAACCATAAAGTTGTGTCATACCTAAAGGTGCAGAGTGAAGGAAAATGTCCTTTCTTAAAAACTTATTTAAAGACATTCTGATATGATTGAAAAAGCATATTATTAATTTCAGACATACTTACAGCATGCTCCAGCCCAGGCCAAAAGATAATGAGATCCCTGAAGCTATTATTGAGAAACTGTTCAAATCTGAAAGGAAGTTAATACTGGTGTACCACAAGAAAATATGTATCACAAGGAAATGGAAAAAATACCTTTTTGGAATACATTTTGTATTTATTTATGCTTTTGAAATGTCATACAAAATAAGGTGAAAATTAAGTGAATTATTATATTCTTGAGCTAATGACGATTCTTTCATTTTGTTGTGTTGGGATTTTACCTCTTAGCAAAGGGATGCTGTTCTGATTGAATAGCAAGAATTTACAAGTTTCCTAGAGCCCCTATGAAAGAAAGAAGAAAAATACTAGAGAAAAGGAAGAGGAGGGAGGGGGAAGGCATAGGGGAGAGAAGCAGTATGAGTTTCTACTCACACAGGGCAGAAGGAACCTGGATACCTTGTGGCTTAAACTGCTGGTTTTTATGTATTGCTGTAATACAATATATGCATTTCTACGCTGTTCGAGATACCTTTTTTCTCTCAGACTCTAAGGACCCACTTAGCTTCTTCTTGTATTGTAAACATATTTTTTAGTCTTAGAATTATTTGCTGTTTTGGATACCCTTCATTTTAAGACTTTCATTCTAATTGTTTCCTAATGTTTAAATTCTGTCCCTCTAATATCTCACTAAGCTAAGTGTATTCACAATTTTATTTTTTTTTTCGTGATGGGAGAGTAAGTCAGTTATTCCTTTGTATACTTACTGAAATTAGTAAATTATTAAATATTTAGAATCGGGATAAAAAGCTGGCTAATAAATGTGCCTTATTTTGAAACTGTATTTACCCTTTGGCTTGCATATTTTTTAGAAGATTCTGATCTAAGTAGTTTGCAATCAGGCAGCTGTATAACCTTTGCACAGCTCATAATCCTTCTTTTGCTAATTGTACAAGTGTTCTTTCCAAGGTAAATATTTTCCTCATTTGTAAGACCTCCTAATTTCATGACCCATGTCTTTTGTTTCCAAATTTATTTTCCAGTAGAAACTGAAACAATTCCGTGCTGCAAGGTAAAATGCCTTTCCTGCCCCAAAGTCTGCAATTTCTATATAGTTCCATTGTAAACATTGAGGTCATACATAGTTGCAGTTCGTATTCTTTCACAGCTCAAAGCAAATTCTTCATTACAGGAAATTAGCAATTATGAGATGTAATAACAGTGCAGTGTTGTCTTTTTCTCATTAACTTAATGCAATGTATTTTGTATAAGTAAGGAAAAAAAAAGGATGTTAATACTGTCTTCTGTAAGATACTGTCAACTGTAATGGCAAATTATTTTGTAACAAAATGCACTTCATTATGAAGTATTTCAATAGAGTAGAATATTCCTTGCCTGCAACTGGTTAAAAAGTGTATAATTTCATGACCCATGTCTTTTGTTTCCAAGTATGTTTTCTGATACTTGTATTTGATTTTAAAGCTATTTTGTATTTTTAGTGTTTACAGTGAATAATGCTAGTGGGGTATCTCTGCATTAGAGCTGGTTAGGAAATGGCTTACCATCTTATATTTTATATACATATACATATATATATATATAATTTTTTTTCCCACCATGTTAATTAAGGCAAAGTAAAAATTCTGAATGGATAATTCTTTTCTCCCTGTTCTAATTTTGCATTAGATCTTAAAAAGATGGGGGGATTTGGAAGGTAATCTTTTAACCCTGTTCAAAATAACATAGTAAAAATATCTCCCTGCCCAAAAGAACAACAAATGTGGTTTGCTTACACTTTGTAAATGGTAAACAGGCTATTTTTCTATGTGTAAAAGTAAAGGAGAACAATTTCATTTTTAAATTGTGACATTTTAAAAAATTTTTTTGCTTTAAAATGTTGGTTTTTGTTTTTCCCATTAGAAATAATCTTGTCAAAAAAATTCCAAACAGTTTTTCATGAGACATGTTCATGACGGAGTAAGGACATAATAATTCCCTGAGTATTAATTGTATGACAGAAATAAAATAAAAAAAAAAAAATCCTTTGTTTTAGAAAATGTAGAGAAGGAATTTGTTCTTCAATAAGTAGCTACACTTAATGTTATATGTATCTTACTTGTGCAAATGAAGAGGAAGGAAAAGCTATTCTTTTGTCTTGTGAACCTCCTGCTTACACCAGCAACACCATAAGTCAGCTGATCTCAAGCTGAATTATTTTTTACTTTAAAAGCTTTTCCATTTCTATGCCTGATGTAAGGCTCACATTTAGAATCTGGATGGATTGGATCACAGCAAGGAAACTTTTGACTAATGGTAATCAATGAAAGTAATTTGCCGTTGGATCCATTCATCCCTTTTCATTTTAAGCGTGGTGGGTTGGCCCCGGCTAACAGCCAAGCACCCGCACTGCTGCTCTCTCACTTCCTTCCCTCCCCTCCTCAGTGAGATGCAGGAGAAAATAGGAAGAACAGGAGGTAAAAGATTCTTGGGTTGAAATAAAGACTGGGACATCACTTACCAAGTGCTGTCATGGGCAAAAAGACTTGGGGAATTTAACTTAATTTGTTGCCAGGTAGCATCAATATTTAATTACCGATTGGGATATTGGGAAATAACAAAGAAGGAAAATCATTTAAACATGCAGGAAAAGCATCTTTCCTCTCACTTCTTCTGGCTCGACTTCGGATTCCTTTCCTCCACCTCCCTAGTCCAACACATTCACTCCTGACATCTTCTCCTGCTGTGTTACTGCAGCAATTTATTAACTGAGTGTTACTTGCACTCAGGGCACAAGGGTGGCACAGGAGGACAAAGTCAGTGCTTAGTCGTTTCCCACTGCCACTCCTTGTTACTCACTTATTTCCTGTCCTCTGGTGTGAGCCCTCCATGGGCCACAGTCCCTTTGGGCACATACCTGCTCCAGTGTGGAGCACCTCCTATTACTCTTGTGGTGTTGTTCCCTCCTCCTGCTCTCTCTCTGTTCCCCACCAGCCTTCTCTCTGTGTTCCTTCCCTCTCAGTGTTGTTTGCCCTTTCTTAAATATGTTTCCCCAAGGTGTCACCATCTTGGCTGATGGGCCCAGCTGTATCCTGCTGTGGGTCTGTTGCAGAGCTGGCTGGAACTGATTGTATTTGGCACAGGGCAGACCCTGGTCTCCTCACACAAGCCCCCTCTGCAGCCCCTCACTGCCAACACATAAACACCTACATCCATGAAAAAGTGGTGTTGGTTTCAGTAGCTTGGTAAACTGAGATAATCTGAATGCACATACAAGTGATATTTTGCTTTGATAAACATTCTTATACTCTAATGCTTTTTCTAATACATGTTCTTTCTCATAATGTGTCTGGGGAAGGATGCAAATGTTGGATGTAAGTAACAGTCCAGATGCACCTATTTCCTCTCAATTAGTTTACATACCTTCTAAATACAATACCTTCGGTCTCTGCAGTAGGACAGATTGAGCAGTTCGTTGTGGAAAAATGAGAGGGCTCTTTGCAATGCCTTTTTCTCCATTCAGTGATTTGAGTATATCGTATGAGAAGTATGCCATTACTCTCTCTTCTCCTACCCCTTATGTGACAGGACAAATGTGCATCACTGTCCTGTGATGAGAATGAATGTGTCCCCGATGGTGTGATAGGAGTCAGGGGAACACGTGTGATACTTGAGCATGTGAGTAGGTGCATTCCAGTGACAGACCAAAATGTATCCATGTGAATCACTGGACAATGCCCATGCACATAACAGACTTGTTTTTGTCATTTGTCAGGAGCTAAAATGTTTTTTATTCTGTGACAAGGACCTCAAGAAAGAAGGTAATAGGATCTAGCAATGACTGGCCAGTCACAGGCTGTTTTGGTTGCCTTCTGTGTGTGTAGCCCTTAGGCAAGAGAACAGCACAGAGTAGGCTGTGAAACAATGTCAGTCTGAGCTTGTAGTCTTTTGGTTGGTCACCTCTGACAACAGCTTCTTGGAAATAACATCTGGCTTGAGTAACAGCAGGGAATGTAATTTCTGTTCTGTCAGAGATAAAGTTTATTGTCTGATCAGATTTGTGATTGTAACCTAGGTACAGGATTGGCTATAGCTGACTTCAATCAGAGAATTAGCAATATTACTATAAAATAATCCTTACTGTTGAATGTAATCACTCTTATATCAAATACCTTTTGTTTGAGAGTGATGAAAGAATAATATATTTAAGATGGAATATTCATCAGATTGCTATACAATCTGGAAAGGAAAAATACTTCTCTGTGTCCCTTGGAGCAAAGTTTACAACTAAAACTCATGAAGAGTTGTCCCTGTTCCTCAGATTTCAGTGGAATTACTCGCTGAGTAAGAAACTGTTACACCAGTAAGGTTGATAGAGTGTGTTATACTAATTGAAAAATGTAGTGGTTGTTTATTATACAAAGTTGTTTTTTTCATATTTTATGCTGAGTGCACACAGGCAGCCCACTGTCAAGGTAGGATTTATTTCATGTAACTTTATTCCTTTTTTATACATCTAGTCTAAACTACGTGTGTAGGCTCTCTTTCTAGTCTGTGGAAAAAGATAATGAGCATCACTTCCAACATTTCATTATACCAATCTTAAGAAGAGATGAATCATCCTCTTAAGGTGCCTGTCTCTTCCTATTAATTAGAGAGGAAGCCTAGATAATTAGCTCAGACTAAATGCATAACTTTCAGATGAATAAATTCAGATGGATTGGTTTGCACCATGAGTGCCTAGTCGATATGAGCGACCTAGGCATTTAACTTCTACATGGGTAAAATTATTATTGGCTGAATGCAGCCTTTTCTCAGTTTTTGTATCTGGTACAATCAGCTGTATTGAGAGCCTTTGAGTGTTATCATAATGCAAGTATAAATAACAATGGAGATGTTTTAAAAATAATAATCCCACACTTTGAGAACAAATTAATACAAATGCAACTTCTCTTTTCTTTAAATGAAACATCCTTTTGGAAATAATATAACACACTGGGTCATTTTATTGATGTGCTACTTGCTAGCTTTATGTAGCAAAAAAAATTAAGTGACCATTTCACTGCAACTTCTCTGGTAAACCATTTTGTCTAGAAAAGTGGTTGTAGATAGCCCCAAACTTCGTTGGGGCTGTTCAGCCTGGAAAAGAGAACAGAGAAAGCTTAGGGGAGATCTTATAGCGGCCTTCCAATACCTGAAGGGGCCTACAAGAAAGCTGGGGAGGAACTTTTTATAAGGACAGTTAATGATAGAACAAGGGGAAATGGCTTTAAACTGAAAGAGGATAGGTTTAGACTAGATATTAGGAAGAAATTCTTTCCTGTGAGGGTGGTCAGACACTGGGACAGGTTGCCCAGAGAAGTTGTGGATGCCCCCTCCCTGGAAGTGTTTAAGGCCAGGCTGGATAAGGCTTTGAGCAACCTGATCTAGTGGAAAGTGTCCCTGCTCATGGCAGGAGGGTTGGAACTAGGTGATCTTTAAGGTCCCTTCCAATCCTGACCATTCTGTGATTCTATGATTCTATAGAGGAATATTATGTTGCAAAATCCAAAGCTTTGATCTTGACAGACTCCAGAGAATGCCAATGAGTAACTCAGGGGAGAAAGATGGGGAGGTGTTAAGTGGTTGGACATTTGTCTTACTGACCCTCGTAAGATTTACAGCAGGACTTACATACCAGCCTTCACATCTGTGCACTATCCCTGTGAAGGCAGTGTATTGGTGGAGTTTAGTGTCTTAGTCCAATATTAAGTGTAATTAGACTTTTTTTTTTTTCCTTTTTAGACATTTTATTGAATATTACTTTGAATATTAATGGAAACTCAGTAGAGACCAGTTCGGCTATAGTTGAGTGAAAGTGAAGAGATTGTAACCAGTCAGTGAGATGAACCTATGGTTTATATGTTAGGGCAATTCAAATGGACATAACCAAACTCTTGTGTTAATTCCACGTGTAAGACTCACAGTCCTGCAGAGCTGTACAGTCTTTATTTGCGTGCTTATCATAAAACCAGAAGTACAAAGTTTTAGTCACACAAGTTTTTCTTCCTCATCTCCATTTGACATTCTTGAAAAAGGCAGTATCACAAATAGTAATTTCTCACATCATCTAGCTTTCGTATATTAAAAAAACCCTGACTCAACAGCTTTCAAAACTATTAAGCTAGAGATCATGGATGCGTTTAGCTAAGCCCTCAAATTGTGTAAGCGAGTATCATATTACATTGGTTAATATAGCTTTATAAGGTCTTATTCTAATAGGCATATGCATTAAAACAGATACTTAATAACAGCATATGTCAACAGCTGTCATGTAATATTTACTGAAGTTGTCAGTCAGCATCATGTAATATTTACTGAAGTTGACATGAGATTTCAGAAACAAAACTTTCTAATCCCTCCTGTCTTTTTGTTCCATCAACATCTAATGGTAATTTATTATATATTTGCGCTAAACACAACATGTAGGCAGAGAGATACAGACCTAAAAATCCTTGTGAAGTGATTAACTGTAAAGTCAAAGCAGAGTTGCATCTTTCATATGTACTCACACATTTTGTTAATGTGCAATTACTGAATCTGAAAGACTTTTAACTGTTTAGAACACTTGTCTCTGGTTTCCAGGAAATGATGTGACACAGGCACTAGTAGTTACTCATTAGCTTTTTTTTAAAAAAAATTAATAAAAGATTTTTCCCTCTCAGGATCGTGCATAACTGGCAAATAGGATGACCACTAGTGTTATCTTGTGGTTCTCTTTTATTATATTGATGACCAGAGCCCATATTCAAAAATTAAATTTCTGATGAGCATTTGGCTAACAGAAGGAATATTGTGAAACAGTAATAATGGTAAAGAGTAAATACTCTTACATGTATATGTAATTATACTGGGGTTTTTTTATTACAAATAAAATAATAACATAATATCACAAAAGATAATTTTCCATTGAGGTTACAATTTAATACCAGAAATAATGTTTATTATCTATTAATACTGCCATTAAGTTCTCTAATTTAGTTGAGATGAAACCTGCAAACTCTGGAGAGACCATTTTGAAAAGATACCTAAATTGAACTTGAATCTGATGGAGGTTGTGTGGCTTCATCTCTGTTTGATTCAGACCCTGTAATTAATCATGCTTGAACAAGAAACATGATTATTTGTCCTGGTGTTTATTCCGGCTCATGTTTAATGAAATTCCTGTCTTACAATGAGACAACTTTTAATAAATTAAATACAGATTTTCATTTATGTACGTAGTTACCTGAAGATGCATATAGAAATCTAATGTCACTTTTCAGAAAAGCATTCCGGGTTTTTTACAGACACAGATACCAGTTTACAGGTACAGACAGACCCAGCCCACTTTGCCCACACTGTGAAAGGGCTGAATGCAAATCAGTTCCAACCTGAAAAACAAATAGTCATCCTAATCTGTCACTGAATTTGAAGTGCCTAACCAATAGGTAGGGTGCAACATTCCTGTGTCACGTAGGCTTTTTTAGGAAAAAACAAAAACAAACCACTAATAAGCACATCATATGTGCCTGGACCTGAGGAAATGGGAGGAGCACGACTGACTCTGAGGGCTGGAGAGGATTCTGAGACAGTATCTTACCGAAGGGGAGAAATCACAAAATACTGGAAAATCAACATTAAGAAATAGTGAGTTTACTCTATAAAAATAAATATTAGAAGCAATCATTACTGAGATAGATACCCAGTGATCAACTGGGATGCTGTAACTGACTTTTTGCATTGTCTTAACTTGTTGCAAGTGCAAACTTGAGGGTATTTTGTCTAAATTACTTAACATTAGAAGCAGGCCAAAATTGTATGGTTTTATTTATCTTTTTGCAGTCATATGACATAAAAGATGCAATAAATATGACTGACTTGTAAGAGAGGAGTTAACTGAGAGATTTAAACAAATCTTAAGCTGATATCAGAAAATTATTAATAGTATATAGTATTACTTTACCATTTGTTACAATTTAAAAACTTACTTTTTTCTTTCCCATGAGGCTGAGGAATTTTCTTTGCAGAATCTTATGGTGAGCAGGGTCGTCTTCTGTTGTTTACAGTGTTGTTTTTATGACTCTTAGGGAAATTTTTGGAGTTCTGACATTCAGATAAGCAAGGTAATTTTTTTTTTTTTTTAATAATGCTTAAGGATAGCACAGCACTTTTTAATGAAGTGAATATCTTTAAATGTTGCTTATTTCATCAGAAAATATTATACCTTCAAGGATAAAGTATATTAAGTGTATTTTCTTAAAGGATTCTGTTACATTAGAAAAGTAGTTTAGATATAAAATACTTAATCAAACTAAATAAAAATGATTGGATGATTCAGTCGGGAAGAGGGTTTTGAAGAGTTTCATATTGCCCTTCTTGTAAGAGAGATGCACGTGTTTGTAGTAATCAGGATAAAGATAAAACAACTAGCCATATCTTGAGCCAATTATCCCAGGGGGTGAGGGGGGAAGACAACTCTTCGGCTTCTATGTGACCTCCAACATATTTTAATGCAGAAAACTAAAACTTTAAGATGTGTTTGGTAAATCCGTATGAAATATCAAGTAGTAATGGATTGTATCTGTGATTTGTTTTCATCCATGTGTTCTTACACATTTATTTTGTTTGTTTTAATACAAATAAAAATACATATTGTAATCCCAAAAAATGTTAATTGAAGATATGTAGAAAAAGTAGGATATGTGTGTATATGCACCCACATATATCTGCCGATATATGTATGTATACATGTATATATGTTTGTATATAATGATTATTGTAGTTTGAAATAGCATGTATAAAATCCAAATTCTTAAATGGCTCTTATAGGAAGTTAAGTGCCTCTTAAATCTGTTAAACTTAACAGCCACCCTGGGAAGAAAGCAGGTCCTGTTAGTCCTTTTATATCACAGGGAAAGTGAAGCAGAGATTAAAAACGGCT
>NW_010315540.1:21206-24688 GCF_000700745.2 Antrostomus carolinensis
TTTAGAGTTCAGATAAGTTGTAGTCAGTTAATTTCTAAGATATTTCACTCGTTTTTTAGATTTCTTTCATTCTGGAAAATAAAATAAGCTACTACTCTGGTTTCCAACAGTAATGTTGCTCAGTAAAAGAGAAATTGATTTGCTCTGTTCATTGGTGGCTAAAGACCCCACACATATTCAGAAAGACTACTCTCCATAGCTCCATACCTTCTAATTAAAACATAGGATATTTTGTTTGTACCAGTTGAATTAAACCTTGGAACTGCTGCTTGTAAAACTTGAAAAACCAGCTATTTTTGTACCTTTAAAATTATGGTTTTATTAGTGGCAGGAGTGTAGGTTTTATTCGGACAACGTGAAGCCTACAGCATAACTGAGGGCACTCAATGATTCTGTGAAATAAACGTGCAGGTCCTGCAAGCATCTGTGCAACTTTGTATATAATGTCAGCAACATATATGTCACCCTTTTCGGTGTCCCTGTTACCATGGGCCTTGAGACCATCACAGGCTGAACAGTGGAGGAGGAACATAAGAGCAGGCAGCAGGTCTTTCCTGTTTGATGGGGTCAGCGTGTTAGTTGTTCTCTTGCAATGTGTGGGAAGCAATTCACGCTTGTGTATCCTTTCAGGGAAGAAAGGTAAATCTACTGCACAGATTAAAAGTCTACACTGTGGCAGGTGCTACACATCTTAGTATGGTAATTTGATGGAGGGTTGGTTAGATGCATCCCACCAAGCAGAACTGTGTTTGGTATTTTAGTCTTAAAGTTTGTGTGTATATTTTCCACGTCTGAAACAAAGTAGATTGTTTCCCATGGAGTAAACCAGGTAACAATCTGTGGCCGCAGTGATAAAGCTGGGAACTTGAGATGTTGCTAACTGAAGTCAACAAAAACTGTTGTCATCAATGTGAGGTAAATGGGTTATAAAGCGTACATTAAGCAGTAAAAATCAGCTGATGTACTTACTAGTGTTTTATCTGTATGTGAATAAGCACTGAAAGAATTAAAAACCTCTTTGCACTTATACTTTCTGACAGAATGGCAATAATCAAGGTTGGGAATCAGAAATCCCCGTCTGTGTTGGTTGATCCCCAACTATTTTGATCTCTTCTCACTTGCATCAGTCCCAAGTCTTGTCTGCCCAGGGTCTTTCCAATCAGTTCTCTTCATCTGCCTTAATCATAACTCCTCAGTTTTTTCATCCCAGGCACTCACAGTTCTCTCACCTCTTTTCCTCAATTTGTTTTCCTATCCACTGTCATACTATCCCTTCCAGTTTCTTAAACCCTCTACCATTTCTCCTCATTTCAACTTGCAATTCGTATTCCACCTGGGTCTCAAGCTTCCCTTCTTGCTCTTTATTTAAGTCAGTGAACTCTTCTAGTTCTGACTACTTCATCTCTCCAGATACTTTTCCCCACCACACCTCACTGATTCATGAATCTCTCTCCCTTGATGTCTAATCTCTTTATACCAGCTCTTCCAGTTCTGGCTTCTTTGTCTTCTCTCCAGTTACTTTTATCTACCATAACTCGCTGATTTACAAGTTTTTAATTTCTTGACCTGATGTCTCCATTCTCTCTGGAAATTATTGTTTCTAGTTCCTTTTCCTACTTTTTCACTTTCAAATTTCTACCTCAGTCTTGGTTTCCTCTGCTTTCCTTCTTGTCCTAGCATAATCCAGAGTGCAGGTGTGACTCATGCCTCATTTGCATTTGAAAAAGGCTGCCTGGATCCAGAAAAAATTGGAGTGTTACTAGGGGCAAAAGAGAGACAGTCTCTGTTCCTTTTTGGTATGTACACCTGGCACAGTCCTTCATAGCCTAGAGGCACTCAATTTCAGACAGGGTGTAGTAAATGCAGTTTAAAACAGAGATACAACAAGTCCCTGTTTAAGTAAAATAAAATTCATAGCATGCACATCTGCAAATAGACTGTACTTTTATAAAAAAAAACATATAATGGTAAGTAGTACTGCATACAATATATTATTCTTCCTGTTTTAAGTTGGATATAGCATGAGCTTTGTTTATAGAACATTGTGATACAATATCAAATATTTTTACATAATTTTGCTACAGACCCTGATATTTAAAATGTTTGCAAAGAGCTTTTTCTTAATTATTCCTTTCAATAATGTGATAATTCATCTCTTCACCCCCTTTTTCATAATACTTATTCCTGTCAAGAAACTCAAACTGGTTTGGTTTTTAGGGGGTTTTTTGTTGTTGTTTTGGGGTTTACTTCAATAGCAAAATTGATGAACTTATTTTAGGCAATGAAACTTGGAAATTTTTGGTCCTAAATTATTCAGTTTCTGTGTTTTTCAAATAACATTTATACTTATAAAAGAAAAAAACCTTATTTGCTCCCATGATTTATTGCTGTGTAATGCATCTCTGTATGCAAAACTATTGTCGCTGAGGTTGTAACTAGTTCTTTCTTGGTCTTTATTTATGTAAAGGTATGGAAGGAAAAAACAGTGATATACTTAAAGATGTATTTTTGTTTTTAAGTAATATGAGAGAAAAAATAATGTTAAAAAATCCCTTGATTAAAAAAAATAAAATATACAATATAATTTTATTTTTCTCTTCTACTGTACAATCCAGGGCAATAATAAGACTAAATTAGGTTAACAGTCAAATTAAAAAAGTCTATCTGTTATGTTTTCCATCTGTTCTTACACACCAGGAAGAAGATGAGACTATTTTTATTTCTAATAATTTGCCAGTGTTCCATAAACAGTGTCAAAACACACAGCGCTTCAAATCCCAATATTCTTTTACTGATGGCTGATGATCTTGGTATTGGAGACCTGGGATGTTATGGGAACAGAACCTTAAGGTATGATGTTACAACGCGGGGAGTCATAGTTTTATATTTGGGTTTTCTATGGATCTGTAAAGTTAAAATCACAAAAAAATCAGAGATTTTATTAGTTTATTTATAATTATCCAAAGTTAATAACCTTTACAGAGAATAGAATATTTAATACTTGTTTTCTTTTCTTAATAAGAGAAGACAACTTATCTGATGTATTTATCCCACTGAAAAGTTGCATCATAAACAGTGAATTGAGCAACCAACCAATTAAGGGTAGGTCTAAAGAAGCAAAGTATAATCAACAATTCTGTTTTAAAAATATTAATGATACAAATACTATGAATTAAGCATATTTTGAAGCACTCATTATTTGAGACAAACTTGTCATTAACCAATTGGAAATAAAGTGCTCATTTTTTTTCCTTCATTTCTCTTCATGCTGTAGTCAATAAATTCATTAAATATTAATATACCTGAATAATGCAGCAGTGTTCCCCAGTATGATCCTTACTACAGGCTTAGGTATGATGGTTGGGTAAACAGCACAAGTTGTACCGTTGTGTTTCAGTGGTGCAGAGTCTTTGATCAAGTTAAATAAAACATTCAGACTAAAACCACCATCCTATCAAATGTTAAATACTATTGTTCCTGCT
>NW_010315540.1:24714-77321 GCF_000700745.2 Antrostomus carolinensis
AAAAAAAAACAAACAACCCTCCAGTTACAGCTTCCTGTTTTAAACAGGAAAAAAGTATATACAATGCCAATACTTGGATCACTCCCTTTACAAGGACCAGAACTACTACAAGATCTATGTTCTCTGATGTGAGAATTCAGAATTAGACCTTTGGTGTATGAAGAAACTTCATCATACTGCTTGTTATCAGTAGGTGATGTTGTAGATAGCAAAGTTGTCTGTTGGCAAATTAATTTTTTTTTCTCTAGGACCAAGAGCAGAGGATTTCTTCCTGCAAGGACCAATTTTTGTCTCATGAGCCAGGTCACAGACAAGTTACCCATGCAGATATGGAAACTTGGATGTGCTTCTGGGTCTAATATTGCAAACATAGTCATGTCAGACATGTAAACATCATTAATATAGAGCCTCACATAGAGTCATAACCGCTTGAATCTCCCCTAATAACTGATACCACCACACAATATTACCCGTACCCAAAAAAAAACTTTTGCTGGGGAAAGACAGAAGTGACACCAAGTAAGGAGTAAGGAAGCACAAAATTTCTCCAGTCTCCTCTCCCTATTGCTGAAGCAGAAAGGCCGGGTAAGTAGCAAAGTTACAGTTCTGGGTCAATGAATGCTTTGAAAAGGGTTACAATACAGTATGTCCAGGTATTACAGTTTAGTACTGACCATGAAGAGTAGATGAAAGTGGGGAAAATGCTTTTTGGCACAATGCCACAGTGTCTCAGTTCTGTGTTGACCCCTAGTGTAAAAATGTTTAACGCAATGGTATTTAGAATCACGACACTACCATAGTTTTGATCATTTGCATACACTAAGTCTTAACTTGATTTTCCTGATAGTTTTTTACTTGGATACTTTGATTTCACCATGCCCATTTCCAAATAATCATCTTTGTGTATTCTTTTTTTTTTTTTCTTGCTTTTGTTTCTCTAGAACCCCTAATATTGACAGGCTAGCAGAGGAAGGAGTGACGCTTACTCAGCATATAGCAGCATCCCCACTTTGTACTCCAAGCAGGGCAGCTTTCCTGACAGGGCGATACCCTATCAGATCAGGTAAAATACTATTACTTTATTTCTATATAAATATCATATTTTATTTGCAGTAAACTGTATGCATTTTTTTCTCTGGCCTTTCTTCATATCTTTATCGTTACCGGGTTAGGTATTCATTTCAGTGAGTAATCAAGCTCAGCAGAGTTGGTCAGCATTTGAAATCTTCCATCAATCATTGAATCATGTAATTGTTTGGTTGGAAAAGACCTTTGAGATCATCAAGTCCAACCATACGTGTCCACTACTAAACCATATCTCTGAGCACCTCATCTACCCATCTTTTAAATACCTCCAGGGATAGTGACTCAACCACTTCCCTAGGTAGCCCATTACAGTGCCTCATAACCCTTCCAGTGAAGAAATTTTTCCTGACATCCAATCTGTACCTCCCTTGGCACAACTTGAGGCCATTTCCTCTTGTTCTATTGCTACTTACTTGGGAGAAGAGACAAACACCCACCTCGCTACAACCTCCTTTCGGGTAGTTGTAGACAGTGATAAGGTCTCCCCTCAGTCTCCTCTTCTATAGGCTAAACAACCCCAGTTCCCTCAGCTGCTCCTCATAAGATTTGTTCTCCAGGCCCTTCATCAACTTTGTTGTCCTTCTCTGGACGCGCTCCAGTGCCTGCATGTCCTTTTTGTAGTGAGGGATTGCGGTGGTTTGGGTGGATTCACCCTTTTGGCTTGCACAAAACTGAACGCAGTATTCAGGGTGCAGCCTCACCATTACTGAGTACAGGGGAAGGATGACTTCCCTGGTCTTGTTGACCACACTGTTTCAGGCCAGGATGCCATTTGCCTTCTTGACCACCTGTGCACACTGCCGGCTCATATTCAACTGGTGTCAACCAACACCCCAGGTCCTTTTCCGCCAGGCAGCTTTCCAGCCACTCTTCTCCAAGCCTGTAGCATTGTATGGGGTTGTTGTGACCCAAGTGCAGGACCCAGGACTTGGCATTGTTGAAACTCAATATATGAGAAATCTTCACATTTCAGAAGAGTTAACACGAAAATAAAGCTTTTTTATTGATAAAAAATATTTTTTAAAATACTGAGGAAAAAATCTGGTTGTGGTTATTTCATGTAAGAAGCAGAGAAATTCCACCAACTTTCTCCACTGTCCAGATGACCCTGGGATCTTTGCCTGCCTCCCCAGTTGCATTCAGTCTGCTCCCAGGATGTTGGTGGGCAGCCTGAGTGCTGAACACCAGAGAGATGCGTCTAGAAAGACATAGTGGAAGAATCCAGTGTAAATCCTTCTGCTCAGACATTTTTGTTTCTACAAAACCTTTTGGTTTAGACAAATTGTAATTTTTTCAAGGGGAGAGGGTGAGAAGCTCAGTTTATTAAAATGTTCCAGCAGCCATTAAAACTGAGAAGAAAAAAACAAAAAAAATTCCCTTCTTTCTGAGTATTTCTGTTCCATATCTACCCGTACTCAGTGCTAAGTATCCTATGAATACATGCATTTAATAGCTTTTAAAGTACCTGATCCAAAGCCCATTTGAGTCAGTGAAGATCCAGTCTGTTTATTTTAGTGTGCTGGGACTGAACCCCTCAGTGCTTAGCCATGCAACTTTAACATTCCCTTAACATCATTTTTAGCAAGGATCATTATACATTAATCAGATCACTTGTTCATTAGTGATAAAACATCCTGTCCTTGCTTCTGGGAATGAAAGTAAAGCAAGACTCTGGAGCTTACTTGATACATTCGTCCTCATTCAAATCAAGTAACAAACTTCTGCAAAAGTGCCAGCTAATAAAACTTGCTAAATTTTCCATTACATTCAGCTGCAAAGGAAAATTTTATATACCTGTTACAGCTATATTGCTATTAATATTTACTGTAGGTAAAACCACAGGTCGCTTTCCATTACAATCCTTGTTCTTATTTCTAAAAAATAAGCATTTCAGTTGATGTTTTTCTTAACAGATCTACTTTTTACTCAACCTAGTCATTTCCATTTAGGTGCAAAAAAATTATCTTTGTCTTAATTAAAGTAAAAAATTGCTAAATATGGACTACTTACAAACATCAGTGAAGAACTAGTAAAGTATTATTATGGAAGATTCTAGAATCATGATGAGGAAAAAATGTTACAAATTTAAAACTTTTGCTAATAGAGCTGAAGAAAAATATTCCAAAATGCAGTATTTCAGACACAAACTCAGTGAAAGATAACAATGGGGAAAAAAAACCCCAAAAACATAGTTCTGTACTTTAATTCTGGTAACTCAAGGGAATTATACTGATTTCAGTTACAAAAGATTGAAGTACCTAAAAATAAATATAAATAAGTACATAATAAATAAATTATAGCTATGTATAGATGACTAAAACTACCTAAACTGTTACTCAATAAAGCTATCTGGGGTGAAAAAATGAAGTCAACATTTGAAAGGTAGGTTGAGCTCTCTTTAATAAACCAGTCTAACAAGTCTTTTTCTCATCTAACCACAAAGGATACCTGAGGGAAGATTCTGGTTGTCTACATCAGTCATGTAACTTTGGCACTGCAATCATCCAGTTGCATAATTTAGACTTCCTGGAGATACATCTGCACAGATTTGCATAGATATTCTGTGTTCTGCCTATCTATACTCAGAGCCAGCTCTCATCTGGAATCCTAGTAATCTAATTTTCATGAACCTGAGCTCTCAAGTCCTTCATCCTGAGAGTAGTTTATAAGCTCAAGTTTTTGTTCCTCTGACTATTTAGGTGTTGTTTTGTTAGCTGATACCTGATGCTGCTTTAATGCACTCTGTGTGCATTGAGTCATGTGTCTGCATGCTATTGGAGCACTAGTCCTCTCCAGTTGAGGCTGAGTGCCCTAACCACTCTCTTTCCAGAATAAGAATCTTTCTTGCTCTTTTTTGACCTCATCATATTTACATGCCCAGTTGTAAGACTACCCTATTTCAACTGCCTTCTCTCAAATAAACTTAAAAGCTTGTAGAAAACCACCTATGAGGAAAATGGAAGTTCTGGGAGTGATCTTGCTTAGTCCTCATCTCCACTCCTTCCCCATGTACAAGAAAAATAAATCATACAAACTCAACTTCTTTCAGCTATGTTATAGCTTAGAACATCTACAGAAGGGGCTGCAGCTGTCTATGTGATGGCTGGCCCCACAGTTATAAGCAGAGAATTTTTTCTCCACTTCTCAGTTTCTGGTGTCAATACTGAAAAGACTTTGCTCAGCTAAATGGATGTTTGTGTCTGCTGCTTGTAACGTTTAGCGTCTGGTGGTAATATGTCATTTAAGTGACACCACCTAAAGCAAAAAAGTGCATGCAGAAAGAATGAATGGAAATTGTTTCACTGCATTATCCAGGTCTCATTAATTTTCTTTGTATTTAGGAATGGCTGCCTTCTCACGAGTTGGTGTCTTCTTATTTTCTGCCTCTTCTGGGGGACTTCCTTCTGAAGAAATAACTTTTTCCAAACTCCTGAAGCAAAGAGGTTATGCAACAGCTCTAATAGGTAAAACTGCATACATGCACAGCATTATTTTTCATTCATTTCAATCCAAGCAACATTATCTTTCCTTATAGGCTATTAAGGATCTCCATTAAGCTTTTTTCCCCCACAGCATAATGAGTTTATTTTTCTGGCACAAAGCTGAGAACATTGCCATGCATATGTGAAACACTAATCAGGTAAGCATGTCTAATTCACTTGTGTAGTTATAGTCTCATTGTGCAAGGTACTGAAGAAAAATGATGAACAAATTGAAAATTAGTCAAGCTCTTGAAAAGTTTTCAGTATAAATAGTATTTTGATTACAACACAGAGACAATGAGGGATCGATAGCAAGGTACAAGTCAGCACAGTGGTGGGATTTATTTCACCAGTTTTCAAATATCCATAAAGTAGGTAATGTAGTACCTGGGCTAACTTTCTGGATTATCTTCTTATTCATCAGGCAGAAATGGCCATTTCTAGGAAATTTGTCTCATCCTGTGGCAGATGTTTAATATACAAATGTATTTCTCTCTCTTTATAAAGACAACTAACTACAGCATAAATATGCAGTGATGCATAAAAGAAATCCCACTAAGTGACTATTAAAGAGAACTGGAATGAATATCGTAAAGGTATAATATTTAAATAATGTGATTTTTTTTCCCTAATTTGGCCACTGACTTATTCCACACTGCTTACATTTTAGAAGATTTTTGTGAAATACAACTTTGATTTTTGTACTGGAATTACCAGGAAATAGTTGTTTAGAGAATGTCACACCAGAATGTTACTACATTAATTTAGATGATAGATGAACCCAATTTGATTTTTAAATGTAACAAAAGCTTGTAATTTTGGGAGCCATTTTTTGTTTAAAAAATGAGGCTGCTTAGCAAGGGTAACAATTCACACCACTGTTCAATAAATATCCGTGTTATGTAGATAACCAATGTCAGTGTTCCTAACTAAAAATCCTTCTTAGCTATACCCCAGTCTTAGAAAGTATAAAATACGTTGCCTTGATATCCTGACAGATTCAAAACAGAAAATCTTAGCAGAATTATATTTAGTGCAAATTTATTTGAAACATGGTGCAAAAAAGCCATTCAAAATTTTTCATGTTCATTGTGACGTTAATTCCTATTGCTCCATATTCAATGAAAGACTGCAAAAAATAATTTTTCTGTTTGTAACAAGTACTGTTATACAACTCGTTTTCTGGGGCTGACCTAGTTAATGTTCTTTTTTTAACTACTTTCACTGCAGCATGACAGCTTGCCACTTAGATCTCCAGAAGTTATCTCCATGATGCCTAATGAACAATCCTTCCAAGTGGCCTGAATGATAGCTATGAAACCATAAGATGTAGTATTACCATATCCTTAGAGTATAATGAAAACTTCCAAAAATCAAGAAGTGCATTAAAATTAAGGATAAAACATATGTAAATGACAAAAAGACAAATTATGTAGATTTGAAGACTGGATAGGCAGACTCCGATTCCCAACCAGCCCATTTTCTGCCTCTGCTGGTATTCTTATAACATCATATTGAACTAGGTCAGGGAGTCTTTGCTTGGTTCAGTCTAACTCAGCAGTTCCCAAACAATTAATTGTCAAATCCTGCACCAGTGATGGATTTGCATAACGGTAATTTTGAGCCTTTCAGTTCCTCTAGCCTATAGTGTCATTTCTCTTTTTTTCTTTTTTTTTTTGCCAAGTTTCTCTCCCCTGTACTCTCTAAGGACAATTTTTTCTTCCCTAAATGCATTTTCCTTTATTTTTATTTTTTTCCCCTCCTCTGAATATATGCTTCTTCTTGCTTGATACATCTCTAAATATATTTTAACTATAAATCTATTTTGTATATACACTTTTTTACCTCATTGTTTTTCCCCTGTGACACAAAGAAGGTGACATCCAATAGATCTGTCAGGAAGAGACACAGTCAGAAGATCTGAAACAAAACCAAGTTTTCTCAAAAAAGGCAGATGCATTGAATATGTAATATTTCACCAGGTAAAGATCCTGGAGACCAGCAAGAAATGTTGATGTTTTGTAGGAAACTTGTATTCATAATGCAAAAATTCCACTGAAAGCAAATGAGTATTATTTTAACTACTGATATACTCAATTACAGTTGAGTAAAGGTCAAATTCTCCTCACTACTGTTATCCAGTGTGTTGTCGAACATCCAGAAAAGTTTAAAATCCCCCTGTATACTTACTTCCAAAGTTTAAAATACTGATAGATAAACTGAGACTTGTATCTTTTCTCCAGACTGAGGTCTGTAATATTTGGACACATCACAGTTGTGATGTATCCAATACAAGATTGTCTGAGTCTATGGAGTATTAATAGAATTGTTTAAAATCTGACCCTGTTAATAATGGTCAGATATATACTTTATATTGTTATTGCTGTGTACTTCATATTAATGTATTTTTTTGAGCACATAAAATATTTCTGTTTGGGTCTTGCTCTGCATCTTGCATCTTACAATTTATCTGAAGAGCGCAAAATCATAAAAAAAGAAGGCCAAGGCACACCTGCAGCTGAACTTGGCAAGAGATGCAGAGTAATAAGAAGTGCTTGTACAGGTATGTGGGCCAGAAGAGGAAGGTCAAAGAAAGTGTACCTCCAACAAGAGATGAGGAGAAGACTCAGGTACTCACTCAACTGCTTTTTTGCCTCAGTCTTCACTGGCAGCCTCTCTTCCTGCACCTCTTGAGTGGATGGATTGCAAGGCAGGTACTCAGGGAGCAAAGTCCCTCCTGCTCTAAGATCAAATTCATGATTACCTGAGGAACCTGCATATATTTAAGTCCATGGGACGTGAAGAGATGCAGCCCACAGTCCTGAGGGAATTGACTGATGGAGTTGCCAAGCCACTCTCCATGAAAAGTCATGGCAGTCAGGTGAAGTCCCTGGTGACTGGAACAAGGGAAACACTGCACCCATTTTTAAAAAGGTTAGAAAGGAGGACCCTGGGAACTACCACCCTGTCAGTCTCACCTCTGTGCCTGGGAAAATCATGGAACAGATCCTTCTCGAAGCTAGGCTAAGGCACATGGAGGACAGGGAGGTGATTCAAGACAGCATGGCTTCACCAAGGGCAAGTCTTGCCTGACGAACATAGTGGCCTTCTTTGACATAGTGACTACATCAGTGGACAAGGGAAGAGCTATGGATGTTGTCTACCTGGACTTTCCTAAGGCCTTTGACACAGTGGCCCACAAAATCCTTCTCTCTAAATTGGAGGAATATGGATTTGATGATTAGACTGTTTGGTGGATGAGGAATTGATTGGATGGTCACGTTGAGAGGGTAATGGTCAATGGCTTGATGTCCAGATGGAGATCGGTGACAAGTGGTGTCCCTCAGGGGTCTGTGTTAGGTCCGGTAATATTTAATATCTTCATTAATGACATAGACAGTGTTATTGAGTGCACTCTCAGCAAGTTTGCTGATGACACAAAGCTGAGTGGTGTGGTTGGCATGCCTGAGGGATTGGATGCCCTCTAGAGGGACCTGGACAAGCTTGAGAAGTGGGCCTGTGTGAACTTCATGAAGTTCAACAAGGCCAAGTGCAAGGTCCTGCACTTGGGTTGGGGCAATCCCCAGTATCAATACAGGCTGGACGATGAAGGCATTGAGGGCAACCCTGCAGAGAAGGACTTGGGGGTACTTGTGGATGGAAAGCTGGACATCCACCAGCAATGCACGCTTACAGCCCAGAAAGCCAACCATATCCTGGGCTGCATCAAAAGAAGTGTGGCCAGCAGGTTGAGGGAGGAGATTCTGCCTCTCTACTCTGCTCTCCACCTGGAGTACTTTATCCAGCTCTGGAGTCCTCAGCACAAGAAAGACCTGCTGGAGTGGGTCCAGAGGAGGAACACAAAAATGACCTGAGGAATATAACAGCTCTCCCATGAAGAAAGGCTGAGACATCTGTGATTGTTCAACCTGGAGAAGGCTCCAGAGAGACCTTGTTGTGGCCTTTCAGTACTTAAAGAGGTCTTATAAGAAAGGTGGGGAAAAAGTTTTTATCAGGGCCTGTAGCGATAGGACAAGACATAATGTTTTTAAATTAAAAGAGGGTAGATTTAGACTAGATATAAGGAAGAAATGTTTTACAATTATGGTGGTGAAACACTGGAACAGGTTCCCCAGAGAGGTGGTAGAAGCCCTATCCCTGGGAACATTTGCAGTCACGTTGGCCAGGGCTCTGAGCAACCTGATGTCCCTATTCACTGCAGGGGGGTTGGACTAGATGACCTTTAAAGGTCTTTCCAACCCAAACTATTCTATGATTCAGTTATTTGAAATATATCATTATATACAACTCAGTCTTCAGACTGCTCCCTTTTCAGCTGTCTGAAGGAAAAGCAGAGGGAAAACATGGACTTTTGAAGCCATTCCAGCATTCTTGGTTCTGAAAAGCTGAGTTTCAAATGAAGTTTCTTGATTGAATGGTACTTGCTTCTCATTTCCACTTTCCTTTCATTGCATTGCTTTTGCTCTGCAGAAATCTTAATTGTGGCCGAAGAAGATGGGAAAAAAGCTTAGGTCTCAAATTATCAAGGTACTCATAATTTAGAATTAACAACATAAATTTCACTTAAAAGCTTGGTAGAATATGCTGAAATGCATGTGATGCTTGTGTGAAGTGTCCATACTATGAAGCTGCACTTGGCAAAGAGGTGAGAGCATTTTGCTCTGGTCTCAAATTCAGAAGGGCCCCAGAGTGTAAAGCACATTACAATCATCTGTTGAAACACTAGCTCAAGGCAGGGTTGTTGTCACAAGGGATAAAACAAAACGTGTTGTAGACCCAACCATCCCTTGTTTTTTCAGAGTAGTGTGGGATCTGTCAAAACCCTCTACCTCGTCAGCCATTTGAGAACAGCAATTGTGTCTTTCCGTCACAGCTGCCAATATGATTTGAACCAGTATTTCTGTTGCTTTTCCCAGCTAACCTGCTGTCTGCTTTGTTTGGCTTAAGATGTGTCTGAACAAACCTTTTTTTTGAGGCCCAAGTTCATTTTGACATTGAACAATTTGTTGTGCTTGCTAAAACCCTTTCGATAAAAATAGGTCCTATATTTTCCCCTGTCCTAATTTATTTTTGCAAGACTCTTTTGTCCTGGCTTGCAATGTCTATTTTTATTGAGATCTAGTTTAAACAAACTTCATTACATTATAATAAATGACCTTGAAAGTATATTTAATTTGTTTAGGTTTCTTTTTCATATTTTTTTTTACTGTTATAGGTGCTTTGAGATTGACAAATAACAGCAAAAAAATTAAAAAATAAAACTTTAAGATCATTTGTATTAGTGATTTATTTCAGTTATCTAACTTGATGAGCGTTATTTCATGCTCACCTTGCTGCACACCTGGATTTACTATTATTCCGTAGACAGTCATGTCTTCTGAAGGAATGAGAAGGTTGTAGAGGCCTCCATTTCACTGGCACATAAGCAGACCTGAAAATGCTATACAGAAGGTATTTCTAACCTAAGACCATCAAGAGAAGTACGAGGAGAACTGGACTCAACTAAGCCTTCAAGATTTCTGTGGTATTTTTCTCCACATGAGTGGACATAGGCACATGACATTCCCATCCTATACCTTAATTCTGTCATTTGTGAAAGAGAGATAATGACATGGAGCCCATTTGCTATCTACTATTTAAAAAATTCAGAACTGACCCCCATCTTTACCGTCTTTGGTACTGCAGTACCTGCATTTGTCATTGCCAAGGCAGAAGTGCAGGATGAATATGCTGTTCTCTAAACCCAGGAGTAGCTCAGGACTGGCTGCATCAGGAGTCTTTCTTACAGATGTGTAAAAGCTGGGATGGTTTGGGAAGGGGGAAAATTTATGTATGGGTTTTTTTTTTTTTCCTTTCATATACTTTCTACCATGTGTATCCTGAAGTCTCTAGAACAAAGTATTTCAAATTTCATTGAGCTAGGTTATGGGGCTGAGGGTTTGCTGGGTTTGCGGGTTTTTTTGTTTATTTCTTTTAAGATAACAACCCCTGAATTATGCTGGTCATGTTTAGGTATTTGATTCAGTAAAAATAAATAGATTTTGGCCCAGCAATATATATTGTCCTCTGTTTTGTCAAAGGTGACACGTTTTGTCAAATATTCAACACATTGCCTTCCTGAGACTAAAAAGCATAGCTCTAGCCATGATTTATGTCAATAGGCTTAACTGAATTTGTTTTGGTTTTTAATTTATGTATTTGAATTTAGATAACAGCTACCAAACAGGTCTGTTGCACTAAGAGATGCATAAGCGTATGGTAAGGGGTTGTACCTGAGCCGTAGAATGATGATCAGCATAAGCATAGGTTACACAGAATCACAGATTATGCTACTATAAAGCAAATAAGATTCACGGTTTGCTTGTGTCAGTCAGTGTCCAACATTATTGCAGAATTAGACTGATTTCCTAGCAAGACAGAATACTGCGAGAGATTTGGTGGTAATTTACTTGTTACTGTTGGTTCTTTTTTATTTTTTATATATATAAATAAAAATAATCTCCTTCTCTATGTATCTATCTGTATAGTGAGTGAGATTGTCAATTTCAGAGATTTTGCAGTAATTTAAATAATACCTTGATTTATGTCCTGTTTGTTACTTTTTTCTTCTTTAAAAAAATCAACAAAAAAACTAGTCAAATATGAATGATTTGCTAGAAAAAAATTCAGATTTTTCGTAACTCCATATTGGTTCTTCCTAAGAATGTAGTAGCTGCTACAAAGCAGTATTTTCTTATGACTACTTATCTATACATGCACAAAGAATTCATTTTCAAAGTTAGCTGTTAGGGCTCTGTTGCTCTTCAGTGACCTGCTAGCCCACTCAGAATTTAATTATCTCTGTCAGGAGTGGTGCCAAACAATTTCTAACTGAAACGAAGAGGCAGACATGAGGCAAAGTCTTTGATGAAGGCATAAAGAAAGATTAGTTAGAAAATAGGGATCCACACAATAAATGCTGGGGGCAGAGGAATGTCAGTCAGATAGTGACAGATTCATGTTTAGAATAGCGCACATCATAAATTTGATGATTTAACTACAAAAATACTCCCTGTCCTTCTCTCTTTGTAGGAAAGTGGCATCTTGGGATGAACTGTGAAAGCAGTAATGACTTCTGTCACCACCCCCTCAGTCATGGATTTGATTACTTTTATGGGCTTACTGTGACCAATTTTAGAGACTGCAAACCTGGCCAAGGCAGTGTATTTTTAAAAGGAGTTCAAAAATCCCTTGTCATCCCAATCCAAATCGCTGGAATCACCCTCATCTCTTTGGCAATAGTGCAGTACATTGGCCTCCTGAAAGTACCTTTCCAAGTGTTGGGTTACTGCTTATTAATAACTGCTACTACACTTGCAGTTTTGATTTTTTTCTTTTATCATTTTCGACACTTGAACTGCTTCTTAATGAGGGACCATCAGATTATCCAGCAACCACTGTCCTATGAGAACCTTACTCAGAGACTGACAAAGGAAGCCGTGCATTTTATAGGAAGGTAAGTTTCTAACTTAAAAGTTAATGACAGCATTTCACAATGACAATACTTCCAAAAAAGTAGAAAAACATTGGATATACAAAATCATCCTACGTCATTCTTCATTTTTGCAAAGTTAGCTACTTTGGTGTAATTGTCACCACAGGGATCATATCATAAAAGTATACATTTGTACATTCTGAAATAGAAAACAATATATTTGGAACAAAAGTATTTCATACATTTAACTTCCTGAAAATTATGCCAAAGTATTTTTCTCAGTCACTTTTGAAACAGGTTGCACCATTTCTAAAAATAGTTAATCAAAAGTAAAAACATGTTCTAAGACATAAAGTCCCTTTATTTGTAAATAAACTGAAACATCTTTACTTCCTCTTGACAGTGGTGATACATATAAAGATGCTTTCTCATCTACATTCTACCTAATTTAATAGTGAAGTTCTTTGTTAACTACAAATATGCACAGACACATATGCCCCTTTGAAAATTGTTGAGAGCTGATTTGCTTAGTGACCAAACATTTGGTGACTTTAAGACTCTTGAGTATATTAACTGTGTGCTGATAATTCTTCCGTGATTTGCAAGTATGTAATGTGCCTGTAGTGATTCATAATGTTTTGGATATCTCTGAATGTTTCATTGATTCCGATGCAATGCAATGACAATAAAATAGTAGCCCCAAAACAGGTGAGTTCAAGACTGGAAATTAATGATAGAAAACTAGTAACTCTTTTAACTTTATTAATATTAATGTTGTGCACAGTATTATTGTATAGCCTAGCCAGTGTTTAGAGCTGTAAAAACAATCATAGAATCATAGAATGGTTAGAGTTGGAAGGGACCTTAAAGATCATCTAGTTCCAACCCCCCTGCCATCAGCAGGGACACCTTCCACTAGATCAGGTTGCTCAAAGCCTCATCCAGCCTGGCCTTAAACACATCCCGGGAGGGTGCATCCACAACTTCCTTGGGCAACCTGTTCCAGTGTCTGACCACCCTCACAGTGAAAAACTTCTTCCTAATATCTAATCTAAACCTGCCCTCTTTCAGCTTAAGATTCAGTGTATCATCTAAGTCAGTATAGCTTCATTGACTCAGCTGGAGGTGAGTGGATTTACATCAGCTGATCACTTGGCCCCAGTTCTCAATGTAGGTTCCAGACAAAAGGGTTGTTAAATTGAAGTCAAGGTTAATATTCATAATTTTCAATAAACTTTGTTACAGGAATGCTGCAGTGGTCGTGGGAATTACAACCCAGACAATTCAGAATCAGTGTTAAGAATATAGAATCATAGAACCATAGAATGGTATGGATTGGAAGGGACCTTAAGGATCATCTAGTTCCAACACCCCTGCCATGAGCAGGGACACCTTCCACTAGACCAGGTTGCTCAAAGCCTCATTGAGCCTGGCCTTGAACACTTCCAGGGACAACACTTCCATCCACAACTTTTCTGGGCAATCTGTCAACTCCAGTGCACCAGCAGACCATTACTCTTATGACTAGTCTACTGACTTTGGCCATTTGTAGGGGAATGGTCATCAAAGGGGCAACTAGGGTGCAGCAGCAGTCAGACATCTGGCATTCGTAAGTGAAGTACTACCAGGTTTTTGGAAGCCACAGCAGCTCCACAGCATTCTTGTTGTTCCACTTCTTTCAGCGAGCGGTCTCTCAGCCCTCCTTTAACCATGTTTGACTCAACACTTGATTTGTCATGCAGGCTTTTTTGTTTTAATAATACAGTAAGTAGCAAACACTATCCTATATACCAGTAATCCATATGCACAAGTATACCAGAGTTCAGGCAATCCTGAATTTGAAGAATTCAGAGTAATTCACCTTAGCTGGTTCTTAATACATTTTATCATCAAACTGAAAACTATCAGCTCTCATGCATGTTTTAATTGGTTAAGTATCTCCACAATAAATATATGGTGCATGGTGAAGCTTCAACAGCACTACTACTTCCTATATAGCCCTTTTATTATATGATTATGTGTAATATACATGAACGTATATATAGTTATATTAATTGTTTCATTTGTGCAAGTTTATTATACCTTTTACCTACATTACTTTTAGGAGTTCTTCAGAGTTCAGGCAATGGACTTCCTGAAATTATTCTTTTTTCTATCTATTTCTCAGTCATATTGTCAGCTTTATGACTTCTTACCAAGTATATAATATATAATTAGATTTTGTATTTTTCAAGTCATCTTATAATTTTTTCATAGCATATAGCTATGTGCTGTTACACTTTGGTCTGTTTTTTGGAGAGGTGATACTGTGTTTGTTCTTCCTTAGTCTAGGATATGTGTATTACTGTTTAAATTTGTTCCTAGCTAGATTCAAAGAGAGCAAATACAGTATTCAATGCTCAGAAATAGCACTGGAGAAGAATATATACAAGTTTCAGGTCCAGTGCATGAAAACAAATACTGTTTTAGTTGCTGACCCCAATTGTAAGCAGGCAGGTAAGTTCAGTGTATGCTAATTCTAATTACTTTTCACAAGAGCAAGTGTATAATATTGTAAACCTATCAGAACACCCTAGATATTACAATATATTCGAAAGTCAAATGGATTCTAACTGTTTCATGTTAAGTTCACTGTAGGTGTCACTTATGTGTCTTCAGCATGTCCTTTAATGACCAGCTGCAGAGACACTCCAAATTTGGAAAAAGCCTGTCTTTAACGTATCAAAAATTAAAAGGACAAAAGTATCACTCTGTGATACAGAATACCTCTCTGACAATTTTGGATAGCTGATCACAATTAACAATAATATTAAAAAAACACAAAAAAACCCCAAAAAAACCACACTATCAAAAACCCTAATGAAATCTAACTTCTGGAAAACAGTATTTGCATACAAATATTTTTATATTCAAAAGCTATGGTGAAGATGATGCTGAACAATTTTCATGCAAGTTTATTTTTTCAATCATAGATTGCATAACCATAATTAACATTCTGTGATGACAGTTAATAATTTTAAAATTTTCTTTCTATCTCTTCTGTTTCAGTCCTTGAAACACTGTTACAACACATGTTCAAGTTTATTTTCCTCTAATCTAGCAGACTGTAGTTTAGATTTTTTCCATATATCACTAGGTCTTAAGATCAGGCAGTTGGCATGTTGTACTTGAGTCACAGTTCTGAAATCAAGTGTTTTTATGAATCCTACAAGAAGATTCTATAGTTTACAGCAACATACAAATTATGTATCTTTGCATACACATGATGTATATGTGCCCATATATTAAAAAATAGTACTAACTTATAAGCCATAACAACTCTACTGGATCTTCATCCTTTCTTCTCAGCCCCGTCCTTTTTCTTTTTGAACCCAAAGCTAACATTTTTATTCATATACTTCAAGATTATCAGAAAATGAGAGATTTCAGTCTTTTTCATAATTTAAGAATTATTAAGGATCTAACTAGTTCTGCAGTGAGTGACAGACTGCATTGTAAATGGAACGCTTTTAAAAAACAGTAGATCTGTAAACTGGTCTCCAAAGTTTTGCAGGGAAGAGGGATTTAGTAATGAATATAATCTATAGTAGGTGTGAAATTTCTTTTCTTTCTCATGCTTATGAGAATGTACTTTTTCAAGGGGAGAAAAAAGGTTATATACAAAGGAAATAAAATCATATATGAATTGTACATCTTAAGCATTTAAAGGATTAAATAGGCATGAAATTAGAGATGTCAAAAGTATCTTGGCTATTTGCATGGAAGAATCATTTCACAAATGCAGATACAGTAGAAGCACATCCCACTCTTAATATCTCGTAGGAGTCAGATATTCCATATTTTTACTTTTTTTTCCCTTTCTCATTCCATTTTCAGCATGTTTTCTAGTTTTGATAAATTGCCGCCGAGTGGTCTGGGGTTCTCTTTTCTGATTTTGAAAAATTTTGAAAACATGAGATTTGTTATTTAAAGTATGTATTTTAGAAGAATAAGACAGAAATATTCATTCATGGATTCATTCATTCTAACAAGGATTTTAGCACTGTTAGTGATCAGAACAAAAGAAAATCCAGTTTGTAGGACAAAGTCATGCTTTGATAAAACTAAGCCAAGGTTTACCTTTTCCTTCTGCAGGAACAAGGATTAATGAAGTGCACACAGCCAGTCCAGTCACAAAGAGCACTGTCTAATTGGTGATCTAATCTGAAAGTAGAGTAGGGAGCCATGGGGAATAAGCATTGAATTAATTTATCCACTGGGGGGGTATATTGAATAAGAAGAATATTTTAGTAGAAGAAGAGTTACAGAAGAGGAAAAATTAGGTTTGCATCTGCCTGTATGGACACACTGTTACATATTTGTACTAAAAATACATCTTCAGATGATATACTTCAACATTTTTGTTTTCTTTCATTTTAGCTGTGACTCTAGTGCACTGTGACTATGTGAAAATTAGATATTTTCATTCAAAAAGTCTTATTAAATCATATGTACTTATCCTTATAAGAAGTAATATATTTTACCCCTATATCTATTTCAAATAGTTCTTTGCAGGCTATTTCAGTCTTATGGGTGAATTAGCTGGAATTTATATTATTTTGGGGATTATGGAAACAATTCACCCAATTTTAACACAGCACAGTGTTTGCCCAGCTCAAGCAAAGCTAAGAATATCAGTTCTCATAATCAGCTGCTGTGAATCATGGTATCTTCACTGGTACAGAGGATGTGGTAGTCTTAAAGGGGTTAAAAATATATACTTTATGACAGAATATGAGGATAATTTAACATCTAGCAAAAAAAAAAAAAAATTGTTGTTCAGAAAGATCATACTTGTCCATCATATTAAAGGTTAATTTAGAATTTATTGCGAAAAAGTAAAATGGAACCCTGTTGTGTTACGTTCCCATCTCATTTCCTGTATAGAATTGTATTTAAAATCTCAGTTTGATTTGGCAGCTGCAAAACAACAAATTCAGAGCCCCACCTGTTTGCTCTGCTGCAGTGGTCTTAGATGAACATCAATGCACAGAAAAGCAAACAAAAATATCCAAGGAGTTTTCAGTGCAGCAAATATTTAAGAGCAAAATTGCAGGAATAAAAGTTAAAAGACCCATGTGTGAAGCACAAAGTCACATTAGTTGTACCTTGCTCTCTCACCCGCTTTAAAGCTGTGTTCTGCAGCTCAAACCTGAACTGAATCCTTGAGTAATGTAAAGACTCCTCACACTAAATAAGAAGAACCTAGTACTGTGCAATGCAGAGGAGTCGCCAGCAATGTCATCCATTTAGATGTTTTCAAGATCGGTTAAGCACACATTAAACAGTGTCAGATACGTGTAATTGCTCTGGCTGCTCAGTGTATTGAAAAGACTGTGTGATTCACGTTAGGATAAAAATTTTTACTGTGTTTGAGTAAGTGTATCTCAGATCTTTTGAAACTGAAGTTCCCTGTGTTTGAACTATGTAAAAGATAGTGGCAATACATTTTTGAAAGAGCTGTTTACTGAAGTGGTTCAGGAGTTAAGCTGTTATTGTCAAATTTCTCTCCTGCCTACTAGCTGATATTGTTATTCCATTTTCAAGGTCATGGTAAAGGTAGTCAGTTATAATTCTCCTCAAAGAGTTTTGGCAGGAGATAAATAGCTGCCTGTGATCTTTTATAGGATATTAATAGGTGAGACACTTCTCCACCTGACAGCGAGCTGTCAATCAGAACCCGTCAATTTGAGTTTCAAAGAAGACAATGATGTAGTGCCCTTCCATATCAGTCATTGATTTGATGACTCTTCATGAAAGTTAGATCTTTGTGTGAGTTCCATTAAAAAAAAAAAAACGACAAAACAAAACAACTAGCCAAACAAACCAAAAAACCCACCAAACCTGAGTTATCTTCTGGAAATAACATTTGAAGTGTAGGCTTTTGATACTCACTTTTAGCAATACAGATATACACTTAGAAGTATGCACTATCTTGGTGATATTAGAACAAGGCAGTTTGCATGAAAAGTAAATTGTGCCTGCACCATTATAAGTATAAAGGAGATTTTTCTGGTGTTTTCTCCTAGAATTTGTATATTACTCTAAATTCAGTGAACTGTGTTTAAGGAAAAAGTGAAAAATAATCCCATGCAGTAAAAAATGCAGGTTGTAAACCAAAAATCAACTGCCTTGCAGAAATGTTCTTTAATGAAAGGTCAGTGTTACATTAATATACATATTAAATATTAAACTTATAAATACACATTTTTTTTTTTTACTTAAAGTGCTGACATTTTCAGTATTTTTAATTGACTCAAAGGTCTCATGTTATTTGTTGGTACAGTAATGAAAGGTTCTCACATGTATGACCTCCCAAAGAGCAACAAGCACAACTTAATGGAAAGTGTATCTTTTATGAAAATTAGTCTTTATTTTTTTGAATCAATACTTTATAATACTAAGATAATAGAGGATACATGCACATATATTTGAAGGGAATTAAACTAGTTTTGTTTCAATTTTCTACATGAAAAATGTTCTATTTATTCTGTCATTTTTTTTAAAAAAGGAGAAACTTTTTGTGAAGAAAATGTCCCAGTCAGAAACACATTTATCAAGTGAATAATCTGTATCAAATTTTCCCATTTTGATTTCATGTATTGCTGCCTATGCCTAAAAAAAAAAAAATAAATAATAAAAATAAAAAAATAAAATCTTTAACCATTCAACTTGTGCAAAACCAGATCCAGCCAAGGAGAGAAGAAAAATGGGTCATAAATATACTAGATTAAACCTACTTATTTTTCCTTAAGAGAAAAGTATTGATATTATATGAACCCCTTTTATTAAAAGGCTTTTTTTTTTCAGGTTCGAAATGTTAGAGGTTTGTTGGTTTGTTATTTTTTTTTTTCATTTTAAAGAAACAGTTTGTATATACATGTCTGTATTGTTACCTCTTTAAAAGGTGGATGAAACAACTGCATGAGGAAATATATAGTCTCCCTTTGATGTTGTCATGAATTGCAGGAATTATCCACCACAGATTGACTAGGGAAAATATGGTAAATAAAGCCAAAATACTCAGTAATTAGCTGTGTGCTTTAATGTGAGATCCAGACAAGTTTTCTGGGTAGTGCCTTTGTGATTCAACTGATATTTACAAATGCATCATGTACTACAAATGCTATTGGAGCTTATGGCAGTAAATTTGGCTACTACTGCACAATTTTAAGTGAAATTCTATAAATAATGCATAAATAAAAGTTCTTACTTGAGCTGTGCTTTCACAGCCTGCTGGAGCTGATTATAAATAACGTGTTGACAGATCATATGAACAGCAAAATTTACAGAGTCTATTTATTGTGCCCTTACTTTTGTATCAGTTCGGGAAATAGACTGAGGACAATGGATACTGTTCATTACAGTGAGAGGAAAAATATTTCTCTATATTAGTATGTTCCTTGAGATTATTTATTCTTTGGTGCAACATATTTATAGTGTTATGTACTGATCACATGCATAAACACACAGAGCATTAAATAACAAGAGAAGGTTTGCTCATATACCTGAGTCCAAGATAAAGGAGGAAAGGTTCTAGTATACTTGATTTGACATAATCAATGATACTCTGGTATGTTTGACCCTGGTCCACATAACAGACTAGTTGATCAGCTTCCATATGACCTTGTGAGGAAGATAATTGTGTTTCATGTCTATACATAGTTATGAAGATAAGTTTTCGAAAAGCAATCGTATTTGGGCTTTTAAATATGTACTTGTAAAGTGAAGAGAGGTGCTTGTAGGCAGAAACTACTATGTTCTTTGCTTTAAACAAGTCCTCTTTCAATACATATAGCAGACTAATTAAATTTTGTTGTTTATTTTTGCTTTCAATTAATTATACAGTTAAGAGTGACATTTTTACTCTATGTGTGTGTATATTTAGGATTAGCCTCTAATCAGTTACGGTATTCCTTTTGCTCCTTTTTTTTTTTTTTTTTTAGCTTTATTGTAGAAACATTTATTTGTCGAAATTTTGTTATGAAATATACTAAGGGTTTGTGCATTTGCGGTTTTTTGTTTTGTTTTTTTCCAGGAACACTGATGCACCATTTCTTCTCGTCTTGTCTTATCTTCATGTCCATACTGCTCTGTACGCTTCAAAAAATTTCAGAGGAAAGAGCAAGCATGGTTTATATGGGGATGCAGTGGAGGAAATGGACTGGAGTGTAGGTACGTTACATGTGCTTCTAACATTAATGGAGGAAATTCATGGAAGACTTACATTCATGTCCACCAAATGCAGACATTGGCAGTTTGGATGACTAAATTATATCTGACGTATTTGCCCTTTATACTCAGGGGAAACAGTAATTGAAAAGACACAATAATCTGACCTCTTGTAATATCTAATTTATTATCAAATTTATTGTATCCTACAAAGGCCTGCTCTCTTCTTTGGCTATGAAGGTAGTCCATACAGTATGGACTTAGCAGAAATATGTCCACACTGGACATTTGAAGCAGAATAATTGAATCCAACCCCATGAGCATCTGGCCTCTGCAGGTTGTCCTCATAAAGCAATATACTAACTCAAAAAGTGACCACATGATATTGATATTAAAATATTTTAAAATAAAGTCACTACAGTATACACTATTAGCAAAAGTAATTTGCTGAATATTTTAATGAGTTCTCTATATTAGTGAAATCACTCAGGTAAGGTCCACTTCTGTTCATGAAGAATACTCAAAACCAAACAGTTTGCCCTCCAGAGCCTTCCATTCTCTCTGAGGCTGGAGAGCAGTTGATCTTATGTCATTCAACAGGATTCCCTTATCTCTAGATGTATTGGACTGACTCTCTGATTCCAGAGATAATCACATGTGAAAACAATCAAAAGGCCATATTGGAAGAGAGTCATATTGGAGAATAGCAGTTACAGGAGCTAAAGATGAGCTTACATTTCTCCGTCCCATAAACCCCAAGTCAATTCTGTTCTCAGTACAACTCAGTGCAAATGGACTTTCTTCAAGAAAATGTTAGTTACGTCCTTATTAAGTTGCTATAAACAGATACTCAGCAGTGGTGCATACATGTTTTTAACTATGCAAGAATGTGCAGTTAAACATAATGTATACTCCTTTGCATATTTTGCATCAAGAGGCCTATTTGCAGAAGCTAGAGGAAAAAAGGCATCACAGTACATTTAGTGATTTGTAATGTATTTGCAAAAATGGAGGAAACCCTTGGGAGAAACTGTGATACACTTAGTAGGAAGGGTTTTCAATGTGGAAGATAACTGTATTAGACAAGAAAAACCTCTTTTGTAAATCAGGTTTTGTAATGAGAGAGTGACTTTCATCCAAGTTGTATTACACCTTGAATCTTTATCACTTCTGTCAATGGCAACCAGCATTTGATCAATCAAGTGCTTGCATTAGATAAAAGTATGAATGTGTTGTCATTGCTATTTGCATCCACACTGTAGTAAGCTACTGAGTATTAGCTGGTCTTACCATCTGTGTTTAATTTTACTGTTTCTCCTGTTCCATGGTAGTTACCTTATCCCAGTCTCCTGGGTCATATGCTGCTGCCACCACTACATTTTTCTGCCTCCTTCTGGAGAGTAGCTCCAGGTTTTAAACAGCAAGTTGGAAACCAAGACAGCTGACATGCTGCTGATTCAGGCTATTTAATGATGCAGAGGTGGTAACAGATTGAAAACCAGCGCTGTCTTCAAGAATAACAGACTTTTTGGAGATATGTCAAACAAACCAAACTGTAGGACAGAAGCATATTATTAAAAAAAGCTTGGGATAAATCAGAGTTACAAATTATTTGGTGATAAAATATTAATTTTGAACAAATTCAGAGGAGATACATGACTTTCCTCATGTAGTGTCCTTTACAATCCATTGCATTGTGGCAGCAGAGCTAGCTTAATCAATCAGGAAACAGATCCTCATCTGTCATAAACTAGTATATAAGCATCAAATTTTGTTTTAGTTGGAGGTCTGGTTACTTGTTTTGCTAACGTCTTGTAAGACCCCTCTGTTAACAGATTGCATATTTGCTCCAGGAGGTAGAAAATCTGTTTAGTTCCTCTGTTACTTTCTCCTCCATTATTAGCATGATGAAAAAAAGTTATGGCTGACCTTTCCAAAGAAATCTGAAGGAATAATATAGCTTTTTTTTTTTTTTTCCCCTTTTTTTTTTTTCAATTGAAGGGATTATTAATTCCCATTAACCTCCATTGAAAATTCCAGTCTTAATACATCAACTACATAGATTTATGTACTGTACTGCTGATGTCAGTAACCAGTATTTTCTTAGAATGCCTCTGTAGATATTACAGTATAAAAGTCAAACAAAATTGTCTGGAAAAGCTGAAAAAGTGGAAACTATAAAACTTCTATTTGAGGAAAGCTTATTATTCACTAGATAGTAATTAATATTTATGCATAGCTGAATGTAACTTGCAAAAGCAATATGAACAAAATAGCCCAGATACAACAATGTGCTGCGAAACCTTCTAATTCAAGAAAACACAAGCATAGGAAGAAAAAATTAGTGTATGGAAAACTGTATTATAGTACAGCATCAGAAGTGTTTGGCATATGGTAGGAAAAGAACCACCAACTTGAACTCAGTTCTAAAAGTAACTTACAATGTGTTATCTACTGTGTGAGAAATATTGAAGAAAACCCTTGTGGATGAATGGGGGGAAAAAAAAGAAAAGAAAAAAAAATATTAGAAGATAAGTTAGAAGTAGAAGTTAGGACTGTCAGGTACAAGTGATGAAAAAGCTGAATATCAAGGTTGGACCATGAAATGCAAATGAAATTTTGTTCCTGGTTTGAGAGATAGCTGGAATCAGAAAGAAGACTTCAGTTGCCATTTACAAGAGAAAAACCAACAGCCTTTCTAGTAAGAGAGAGAAGTCCACTCAGAATGAGAATTCTAAATAAATGACAATTCTCAATTTTAATTTGTTTATTTATTGAGAATTAATTACCTAATTGGACAGTAATTCAATTCTAATGCAATATCCATGCAAGGAGGAGAAAAATCTATAAGACACATGAATAAAATACTCCTTTGAATATTTCATGTTTGTGGCTTGTTAAACCAATGCTGAAGAGGATTACAGTCCATGTCAAAAATACAAAACACAAAGTCTCTGGGTAAGCTTTGGGACCATGTATGTCTACTGCTTTTGCATACTGATGTGTGTATAACAGAATTCAATGTTGAAAGCATTCACAGTTATAATGTCACTGCGTGTGACATGCCTTCAAGAGTTATTCTCTGGCTAATAACATTAATTTTCTTTCAATGTAGGCTAAGCACCTTATTAATGTAATTAATTATAATTCATATGAGAGCAGATGAAATCATCTTACAGTCTAAAAATGGAAAAAAAAAACATTATGAATGAATGAATGAATGCAATATTATCCTTTTCTTCCTTCCTTCATTTCTTCATTCCTGATTGAGTATAGGAAGAGAAATGGACATGTTTAGAAATTGTTTTTGATGTAAATTGCATTACATTAGTTTAATCCAAACCAGATCACTGGAAGGAGTTTTGGAGCCCCCTGTAGACTTGCCTGCAAGCTGTGTGAAGACACACAAATTCGATACTGCTTTTGCAAATGGCTGTTTATTTTTCCGTTAGTAGTAGAAAAACTACATATCAGTTCTTAATACTGTGTGGAACAATCACAACTGAATGGCTTAAGTGTAAAAAAAGTCAGAAATTATGGTCTGGCACAAGCTAGTTAACCACAGAGTGGTTAACCACAGAGTGGGAGCTTTGTCTGGGTATCTTTATTATATGAATGCCCTGCAAGCCGAAAAAAACTTAACTGCCTCTCTGCCATGATCTTTTGACCTGTCTTAGAATCAAGTTATGCCAAGAAAATACTACCATCATCTGATATTAGTTAGAAAAAAAAAGAGTGGAAATAAATCCCAGTGCATCTTACATGTAACTTGTGTTTGAAATATCTTAAAAGGTTTGGTAGAGTTGTATATGAAGAACGTAGCTCTGCATCTCTCCAGTACAACAGGGATATGGAGTTACTGGACAGTGTCCAGCAAAGGGTGGTGAAGATTATTAAGGGACTGGAGCATCTCTGCCATGAGGAAAGGCTGAGCCAGCTGGGACTAGAGCTCTATTCAGCCTGGAGAAGAGAAGGCTGAGGGAAGATCTTATTAATGTATATAAATACCTGAAGGGAGACTGCAGGGAGGATGAGGCCAGGCTCTTCTCATTGGTGCTGTGACAAGAAGCAATGGGCACAAACTGAAATGCCTCTGTTCCCTCTGAACATCAGGAAACATCTTTGTTACTGAGAGGGTGACCAAGCACTGGCACAGGCTGCTTAGGGAGGTGGTGGTGTTTCCCTTCTTGGAGATATTAAAAAACCATGTGGACATGGTCCTGGGCTCGAAGTGGTCCTGCTTGAGCAGGGGATGCTGGATAAGGTGACCTCCAGAGGTGCCTTCCAACCTCAGACATTCTTTGATCTTGTAAGATGCTGAATAAAAGAAAAAGCTATTCACTAAAGTCAATTCATATTTTAGCACAAGATCAGACATAAACTTTAGAAGTCAGACTAGAGAAACCAAGGAACTCTTAGCTGAAGCAAACAGAAGCAAGATACTCTCATGATACTCTCCTCCTCTACTCCTCTCTTGTGAGACCCAACCTGGGTACTGTGTCCAGCTATGGGGTCCCCAGCACAAAAGAGACATGGACCTGGTAGAACAGTTCCAGAAGAGGGCCACAAAAATGGTCAAAGGACTGTAACACCTCTACTCTGAAGAAAGACTGAAAGAGTTGGGGTTGTTTATCCTGGGGAAGACAAGACTCCAGGGAGACCTTATTGCTGCCTTTCAATAAATAAAGGGGGATTGTAAGAAAGACAGAGAGAGACTTGTTACTAGCACATGTAGTGACAAGACAAGGGCAACAGTTTTAACCTGAAAGAGAATAGATAAGATATTAGGAAGATGAGGGTGGTGAAACACTGGAACAGGTTGCCCATAGAGAAGTTGAAGATGCCCGCTTCCTGGAAGTGTTCAGGGTCAGGTTGGATGGGGCTTTGAGCAACCTGATCTAGTGAAAGATGTCCCTACCAATGGAAGGGGTTTTGGTCTAGGTGATCTTTAAAGGTCACTTCCAACCCAAACTATTCTGTGATTCTGTGTTACTACACTGATGACAAATTTTGAGGATGCTAAAGATGTCTTAAATAGGTATTACTTTACAAGGAAGTACAGTGCCTAACTTTTTTTAACTGAAATTACTTATGTAATTAAAACCTTGGATAGCTGAATAAATTGAACCTTACCTGAGGAACATTTATGACTTGTCAAAGCATTTGTGATCCTCTGCTACACAACTCCCCAGGGCGATAAGTGGCCTGTAATGAAATACAGAAAAGCAGAAGTATACTTGATTGAGAAAGGCCAGCTAGTGTACAGTCTAGTAGGACTAACTGAAAATCAGACCACTTTTCACACTGTTTTTCTTTGATTCAGCTGTTATGATTGAGAATTGTCTCTAACTTTATCTTCACACAGAAGATAGATTTTACCTCTTTTAAAGAGGAAGGGAAGGGCAAAAGCTCCACCAAGTCAATTCCAGACCTTTGTGGAAACTTCCACAATTAGATGTTCCAGTGTTGTAACAGAGATTATATCAATACATATGTGTAGGGTCATGCTGTAGCTCTTAATTCATAAAGTGCCTAAATGTGAGATGATAAAAATTAAATTCTTTTATGCTTTTTACCTGATGAATGTGTGCACGTTTAAATTGATAATGTGCAATGTATGTGGATTGATCACATCCTCTATTTTTAACTTCTGTTCAACTCTGGAGTGATGTAAATCAAGGGTCTAAGTGGAAACCATTCAAGTTTAATATAAAGCATTTTTATTTACCCCTGTGTCTTTTTTCTCTGTTTTAGTAATAGAGGTACCACTACTTTAGTAATAGATGGCAAGAATGTTTTCAGAAACAAAACAAAAGCTGCTTTTGGAAGATTGTGAAATATTTAGGAGACAGAAAACTGAACTATGCCCCCAAGACTTCTAATAAAATTCTTGCTCTGATAAAGATATCATAGTCTAAAGCATTGACAAAACAAAAGGAAAGGTCTAAATGTTACAACCAAAGGATTCTTGAGGTTCTGAAACATGTTACATCCCCCCAATTTTTCAGTTTTTCTGTGCCTTTATAAAAGCATGTGATCTGTTTTCAGTTTCTTTGTATTTTCTTTCTCATTTTAAAATAATTTTAAACTTACAAGCCTATGACGTCTTAAACTTGACTTACTATTTTTAATTACAAAGTAATTAAAATATAATTTTAATATTTATTTCAAGTTATTTTGCCCTGAAATTGTATTCCTAGATGTTTTAATTTTTTAATGCCCTTTCCTATATTAAGCAGTAACTGTTCTCCTTCTGGGAAACAACATAGTATTGGTAAGTTTCATATGAAATCTGTATCTCTTCTTTTACATGTAATTGTTAGTGGCTGTTATTGTGAATTCTTACATCTTTCTTTTACTTTGCAGTGTTTATATGCTTTCAACCTCTATTTAGAATTCTACTCTATTAGGATCAATCTAAAAGTGTACCACAAATCTTCTGAGAAGCCTGAATTATGATAAAAATCAAAATAATCATTAATAATATGAAAAGAAAAAAATGAATTCCTATTGCTTTGAGGAAAAATGAATGAGCTATCTTTTTTTTTTTTTTTTCAGAAAAAAAAATTGCATGCACAGAGATAAGTCTAATTTATCATGGCTTTTCACCTGATGATTTATAGCAGTGCAAAGTTGATTTAAAAGACAAGCAAAGCAGAATGGTGACACATTATCAGAAGTGGCAGACAATCAGGCTTAGATTGTTTTATCCAGCTATTCTGAATGTGACATAAATTTAGCTGAGCCTGAAAACTTAAAAATTTAACTAAAAGTCTGGAGAGTGATGCCTGATGCTAGTGGGGTATTCTTTGACCTTGCTTTCCTGAATTTATACTGATATATGTCTTAAGTTTAGAATGTTTCTTTTCAAGCTGTTTTTGTTATCGTGAAAGATGCTCAGCCAGCATCTCTGAAGAAGAAGGTATTGAGCCAATACAGGTACTCTGTGACTAGGACAGCATTTTCCCACCCTGTTCTGCCATCCTGCTCTTACCCTAACATTAAGAGACTGTTTCTTCAGCTGAGCCAGTAGTTAAGCTCTTGAAGCACATTCACTCTTTAGGTCTGATCTGGGAAAATTGTCAATAACGGTGCGGATTAAAGGCATTTGTGGTTCTGCCTTTTACGATGTGGATGTTTTCCAGTTACGATCTGGGCTAAAACCCAAACTCATTTCATATGTCACTAAGCAGCAATGACTTTCAGTCACTACTGAATGGGACTGCATTTAAGAGGTGACTAAGTGATGAAAGACTCCCATTTCTACTATCATAAGCCTTCTGAGCTACTTAATCCTCCTTAAGTACAGTTTCCCTTTTCTATATTATATCTATGTACACCGCAAAGCTCCTCTTAGAACATTATTTACAAGATTACAAAGCACAGCTTAAGCAGCTATTCCTATAGCATTTTTTAATCAGTCAAGTTTAAATAATGTCTTAATAATGTGCACTCCATGATGGAAAACTTAGTGTAATGCAGCTTGTGATAGTAGTGCTGTGTTGTTCAAAATTTGCTACCAACTGCTGAAGAGATTTCATTTGCATCTGATATTGCAGGAGTTGCATTGTCAGCACTAGATGTGTTAGTGTATTGTGCATTTTACTTTACAAAAATGTAATCACATAACTTCCAAAATTTTGAAAGCTTTCTATTAGTTCTGAACCTCTGAAAACTGGGTCTATTACAAAACCACTGAAAAATACATCTAACTTTGTCATAAAAATGCTCTACTCAGTGAAAAAAAGTGGTATTGCTCTTGAGACAAGTTAATTTCCATTAGTAGGAGAAAGCTCAAAACTTGTTTTAGATAAACTAGGGATAAGAGAATCCCAATGACTCTCCAAGCAATGAGGATAGGAAGTTTTGTAATGAAATGTGCTACCAACCTTTTGCCACTAAAGTTTAATTTCACATATAGATAGAATGGTTGGATTTGCTCCTTGCTTAAGGTAGGTGGGGAAAGTAATTATCAGTGGGATTAAGAACACAATAAAGATTTAAGCCAAAACTGACCTGCAGGTATACAGTGATTTCTATGTGTACTTGGATGAATGTTGCAAGAAGGAAATGGAATGGGGCTAACTTTATCCAAATTGTAGATAATCTCCAAAATACAGACTGGGAAAGGAGTTTAAAGGAAGCTAATAAAGATTTTGCTGGTGGAGTGCCTCTGCATAGCAACCTTTTTAGTACAGATACTGTGGCACATTTAAGAGGAACTGCATTTGCCCTGTCCCAAAGAAACTCTACAGGAATTTAGTATGTCAGTCACCCAGAGCAAGGGATCAGGATGTCAGAGAGAGACATGATTTATAGCTTCCTTTGCTCACTTTGGCAAAAGTGTCCCTGTTGTGAACCTGAAACCTTCAGCACTGATTTAGGAACATGATTTTGCCATCCTATTCCTTCAACACTTGGACATCGAAAGCAATATCTGTCTAGGTATTTATGGAGCTTGTAATCATGGTTTTAATAAAGGATGCAACTGAGCTAGTAGGTGAAGGATGTTGCTGGTAGAAATTACATCTCTATGAAAGATGAAACAAAGGAGCAGAGAAACTAAAGGTGTTAAGGATTTTTAATCTGAACGTTTAAACTTTCCCACTCACACCTCTTCCTTGTACCTTCAAACAGTTTTGTAGTGGATTACCCAGTACCTTAATATAACTGGTACAGTCTGTGAATAATTGTACATTCATACAAACATGCAGAAGGCACAAGTGAACATTGTAAGACTATGAAGTCAAGCGCTCAAAATAGGAAAAATCAACCTTCCTCTGCTTGTGTTTTATGGTACGGTTTTTGAACATATGTTTCTTTTCCCATTGGAACCCTGTCTCCTTATCACAGAGCGCCTTCTTAATGAGCACCTACTCAACAGTAGCTGTATTCCTCATTGTTAAATATGAATTATCATGTTTTATTTAACACACACTATTCTGCTTTGAAACAGATTTCTTTGACATCTCTTATCTTTTCTGTGGCATTACTTTGGTAGAGTATATAACAGATTCACAAATAAGCACTTTCACAGTCTTCGTAAGATAAGGAGATCTCATTAATCTGTTTCCCAGAAGAAAAACTGAGGCACAGAGATGATGTTCAGATTTACCTACTGAGGTATAGCTGCCAGTCACCCGCTAATCCAGCTGTGGATCTATAGTAAAGCATTAGGACTTTATTTCAGCTGGCATGGAAATGGGGAAATGGGGAAAGCAAGCCATTTATCCTTCCAGGTCTTGATCCGTATTAGAGGTGGGAAATGTTTAGAATGTGCACCTGGACTCAGGAACTCAGGTTTTCTTCTGGTCTTGGGGATTAAGTAGAATTTTTTAAAGATAATTAAATATCTTTGCCAATATGTAAACTACAATTACATGAACAGTTTCTGTGATGATACAAGAAATGTTTTCCAGGATTTTACTCTTTATCCATAGCTGGATGCATCTCATTTAACTGTGGGAAAAAGAACTAAAACTTACCATGTGCATTTTAGTTTCAGTGATAATACTGAGAAAAACAGCAGTTCTTTTAAAATTATCCCTGCTGTTTCTTGGAGAGAGACATGAAAATTTTCATGCTTCTTTTGAAATGTATGTTAATTATTTGATACTATACTGTTAAAAAAGAGGAGAACTAATTCCCAGTGAAAACAATAATCATACAAAGCTTATGACAATATTGATTCTGCATTGTAAGCTATTGTTCATCGGCAGGCTGGCTCCTATTAGAGAATTTCACACTGCTGAATCACAAGGCTCAAATTCCAGGTGGTAATAAGCTCTTATTGATGAGGTTAGTAGAACTGCCTTTTTATTGACTGTGGCTGCTTTTTTTCAATGGTACATCTGACTGCTAAAATAACCACACTATGTAATAGGCAGTTATCACCTGGCAATACTACCAAAGATCATTACTTCTCTAAAAAACAGTTGTGTATTTTACATTACACAAAGTTTTTTATTGCACCAGCAAATAAGTAATGAAATTTTTAAGGTTAGGGAAAGCACTAGAGTAATGATGCTGTGATTAGTGAAAGGCAGGCTGGTAAAGTGATAACTTTGCACTGCTCCAGCTTTTTCCCTCACTACTTGATTGTAAAATAAAGCATTTATGTTTCACTTTAAGCTGCTGTTTAAGAAAAACTGATACTAAATCTTTATTATGCTTTTCTACCTGTTATGTTTTAATGTTCCTGTTTTGGGGTTTTATGCAAATTTCACTTAGTGTACTCAAGGTATTTTTTACTGTTTTGAATTATTTCTTTTTGTTTTCTCTTTCTTTTAGCTTAGTTCCTGTGTTTTGTGTATATACTTATCTTTTTAAATCATTCCATCTCCCTACCCACCAGTGGAAATTTCTTTATAACATTTCCTCCTGAAGAGCACATTGTAGTAACCTTGAGAACACCCAACAGATTTTATGTTACAGTAGTAAGCTCAATATCCAAAGGAACCCCTAAGGGCTGAGTTGCTGTCTTGAGATGATGAAAGAGAGACTTCAGGATAATCAAATCCCTGCCTTAGACCAGCATGAAGTCATATTCTACAGCTTCAGTGGATCTTGCTGCTACCAAAAAAGCAGAGGCAGTCCATCCTTCTCTCCTCCCTTGCCTCCTTTTTCCTGGGAAAGCAGAAAGGAGGAGAAACAACAGAAACACCTTACTCTTTCCTTTTAGCAAACTACTAGATGGACTCATCTATGGTGTCACACTTACTTTACCTAAAATTATATGTGATTAACTTGGCCCCTAGGTGCTTCAGTTTACATGTTTTTAAAGTACTACTACCATTTCTGTTTTATGAGGATAAAGGATTTAGGCTCTTTAGGCCTTTTTATTTCAGTGGATGAGATATTTTTGTGTTAGAAATTGATTTTACTTCCATTTCTGAATCAGACTAGAATTTTAAAACAAGGCAGGCAAAGAAATAATACAAATGTAAATGTGCTTTAATCTTAAAGAAAAGAAAATAATGGCCCGACACAGAAAAGCAACATGAATTTTGTCATCCTGCAAACCCAAAGATAACTTAGTCCTAGATGTTTGAAATAAATTAGTAGCTCAGGATGTCTCAACATTTCTAGCAAAGTCATGGAAGATAGTGTTGGCAATGTGAAAAGTATAACTGTGAGTATAGTGTGTGGCTGTGTGAAAGGTATCAAAGTGCTTCTAATCCAGAGTACAATTGATTTTGCTGCCCCAAAACAGCAGAACATGCATTAAACAAGTAATAAAGGAATATGGGTTTTTTTATTTATTTACAATCTGAACAGATACAATTTATCTGTTCAGTTTGGTGGGTGAAAAACTGGACGTGAGCCGGAAATGTGTGCTTGCAGCCGAGCAAGCCAATGGTATCCTGGGCTGCCTCAAAAGAAGCAAGGTCTGCAGGCTGAGGTAGATCATTCTTGCCTTGTGCTCTGCTTTTTGGAGACCCCACCTTGGTACTGCATTCAGTTCTGGGGTCTCCAGCACAAGAAAGTAGTAGACATGTTAAAGTGAGTCTAGAAGAGGGTCACAAAAGTCATCAGAAGGCTGGAACAACTCTCCTCTGAAGAAAGGCTGAGAGTTGGGGTTGTTCAGCCTGGAGAAGAGAAGGCTGTGGGGAGACCTTATTGCTGCCTTTCCATATATAAAGGGGGCTTATAATAAAGATGGAGGTATTTTACCTGTGCCTGTACCGACAGGACAAGGGATGATGGTTTAGATTGGACATAAGGAAGAAATTGTTTACAATGAGGATGGTGAGACACTGGACCAGGTTGCCCAGAAAAGTTGTGGATGCCCTACACTGGAAGTGTTTAAGGTCAGGTTGAATGGAGCTTTGGGCAACCGTGATCTAATGAAGGATGCCTCTGCCCATGGCACAGGGGTTGGACTAGACAATCTTTGAAAGTCCTTTCCAACCAAAACCATTCTGTAATTCTATGATCTTTGTAAAACCCTCGCATCATACCAAAACATTCAGAAACATTTAATGGTGTAATGTCAAAAAAATATAAAAGAACCATTGTCATTACATTTTTTCAGATGATCATTTTGTAAAATTCTGGTGCTTCTTAGCTCTGATGTCTGTAAATTTGAAGTTAGAATTCTTTTGTCAACTAAGGAAGTCTGTGATTCAGTTTCTTGTTGACAAGTTGTGTCGATAAGAAGCCTTTAATGAATTTATTCAAAAGTTTTCTATGGGTGTTACATAGCATTTTCTTGAAAAAAAAGCAAAGACTAAAAAAAAATTAAATACAATACCTTGAGAATATCAGAAGCTTTGATAATCAATATATGAAAACAGACCTGTTCTGTTTATAGAACTCTTTTAATGCATAATTGAGCTACTTCAGTGGCAGACAGGAAATGGATTTTAACGTGTCTGTGGTAGGTCTGTTACCATGTCTGAAGATGAGACTTCTTTCCCTTTTGGTAGATTCTTTTCTTTCCCTAGGTGTCAAAAGAGATCTTGGCCTGTCTGGTAGTATACGTATACAAATACAGTTATGATGCAGTGGAACAAAACCAGAGTCTTAGCACCAGGTTCCTCTCTCCCACATTGGTATGAACAGTCTCATCAAACTAAGTAATCAGGATAACTTCAATGTATTTGCCTGTCTGCAATATGAGTTTTATCTTACTTTAAATAAATTGTTGCCTTCCTGAAGTGAGAGGTGTGCACTTTCATCTAAGAGTTGACTCTAGCCTTCTTTTCTTGTCAGCTCCTCATATGCCAAAAGCAGATAATTTATTCTTTTTTCTTTGCTGTTATTCTTTGCTAGTTCTTACCAACGGATTGTCACAGAAGATCACACTGTATTTTTTCCTTCCACTTGGCTGCTTTTCAGTACTTGGCATCTCCTACAGTGATCAGTCCCTATTGATAATAGCTTATCGGAACATCATTATTTAAGCAGTTCTGGAAAGACTAGGTTTTAAGAAGGAGGAACAAAAGTGTCATACATCTGAGATAAAAAGGGTGATATCAATTTGTCATACTTTAGTATTTCACCTCCTTTTGGAAAGTGTCTCTTTTTAGATGAGCTAACAGAACTTTTTTTATTTAATTTAACCTTACTTTTTATATATAAACATTTCTCAGTTCCATGCAACTCATGTATTAGTTATTCTTCCTATAGATCTTAAGAAAGTATCTTCCTAAATCCAAAGAGAATGAGATTAAATTAAGAAGATCAGGATCTTTATGTAGCAATATAGAAGTGTTTCTTGTTGGCATATACCCAGGTCCCTCAAACTACTTTTGTTTTTTAAAAAGAGGCATTTTTTAGGGCCTTGGAAAGAAGAAAGCAGTCAGTTAACTAAGCAAGATGATGAAAATCCTGATAAATATCTGTTCTTTTTAACCATACTGGTCTTTTGTTTGCATAGGATGATGTAACTGCACTGAAGGCAGTGGAACTGGGCTAACTTGAATTCAACAACCATGGATGTTGCATGAAAAGGCCGTGGGTCTTTAAAAAAAAAGGGCATCACAACCTTCCAAACAATCTGTATTTTCTGGTGATTTGTTTTTAATAAAAGGAAAAAAAAAAAGTGAAAGCCACATAATAGAAGGTTATATTTAGTTTCAAAGTTTAGTATCATGTCAGAACAAGTGGTCCACCTTTCTAATATGTACAAGTCAGTGCAAATTATGTGGCCAGCAATAGCTGGCAAAGCTGAGTAGCAAAGCAGAGGTGGCTGCCAGAAGCTTGCAGGCAGGGAGCAATACCATACAAATGTCAAATGGCCATTAGCAGGAAAGTAGAAGGAAGACCAAAGCCAAAGATAAGAATGATATCTGTACAGTTGAAAGTCAGATGAAATGTCCCATCTGTGTCATGAAGTCCTGATGAGGGCCGAAGTTTTCAAAAACATAAAATAATGTGATTCAGGACAGAGTAAAACATAATGTAAGTTCATTTATATTTTCCACAGCACATCCTACAGGAGAAAAATTTTGAACATCTTAGCATGGTGTTAAGTACAAAGTGCAACTATGATGACTTTGTTACCCCTATGATTTTAATAGGGCACAAAATTGGCAGGTAACCTTAAAAAAATCCCCAAAACATTTCTACAGGACGTATGCTAAATGTCCTTGCCAATTTGGAGCTGAGGTAGTCAAGCCATATATCCCAAATTTCTGTCCATTCTCATTTCAAATTTTCTGTGGTTCTGCTGTAGTTCATCAACCAGTTGTTATAATAACCCCCAGGTGCTGCTCATAAAAAGTAGATGTCCAAGTTAAAGAGAGCTTTGAGGACTTTCTTGGCAAAAAATAGTGGGAATGATACCACATTTCTCTCTTGGAATGTAAACTGATTTTCTGATGTGACATTTAATTACTTCTCTTGCTCCATATTAAGTTTAGGAATACACAGTAAGAGAATAGAAAATAATTGTTTTAAATAGGAGGCATTGGTATATAACAAATACACTATCAGGAAACATATGCAAACGTTTTATCCTACTGTTGTCATATTTAATTGTTGAATCTTGATAATGATACAATCAGTTGCTGAGTATAGCTAGCCATACTCTTCCAGTGCCTTTGAGAGCAGAAACCTATTTGCTGTTGTGTAGTTACTTCTCTCTGTATGTGATGCTGAAACACCAGTCTGTTATGAAACAATTCATTTGAAATCTGGAGATTTCAAACCTTTCCTGTTCAAGGATGTCTATCTATGTCCAACATCCATAGATTTGTTGTTATAGGTTCAAAAATAAAAAAAAAACAAAACCTAATAGGTAGGGACTAAGCCTGTGCCTGCTCCTCTATCCATAGGAATAGTGCTATTTCCATATGTAAGAAATGTGCTGGTTGGGACCTTCATGTGGTTGTTTGCCAGCTTTGCTTTGAGGTGTTTACCTTGGCAATTAACCCTTCTCTTCCTCAAATACTATCTATTTACAGTTAGATTAATTTGTTCCTTGTATCTTTGTTACTGTTTAGCTGATCTGTGGTTTTGCTATGTGATTGATAATTTCTCATCTCAAATTTAGCCTTCAGATTTATCCTAAAAAAACACATATCACTGTGATCCTTATATGCAAAGCAGAGCCCTCCAGAAATCTGTCTTGCCTTTGACAGGAAAGTCTCATAACTCCTTTTTTTGTAACTTCCAATTACAAAACAAAGGACACATAGCATTCATATTGTTGAACCTTTATAAACTCAGATTACTAACTACATTATTAATTTCACATGCCGCATATTTGGTTTATTCATGAGTAAGAACTAGGTAGAGAAAAGGCAAAGAAATGGGCCTGATGATCTCAGGGTCCTCTGTGGTCTCATGCCCCCAACATGTCTTGGCCTAGACAGAGACCTCGGGTATTTCCAAACCAATTTAAGATGAGAATGACATATTTCTTTTTCCAGGTCTCAGACCAGAAAAAGATAGACACCTGCTGTGTTACTGAATACTACTCTGAAACTTCAGCAAAAGCTCTTTGTGAATAGGCTAGGAATATTTTTTCAGCAGCACTTAGATGAATTAACGAATCAAAGTCCCATTTCATAAGCTAGTGAGCTTTCTTCTGAGCTAGTCATCTATGATCAACAAGGCTGATCTGAAAAATTATTTGCCTTCCCTTCTGAAAGGATGCTCTGGAGCTTAAATCAGCATAGATACTGTCATATTGAAAACACACACATAAACCAGAGCGGGGGGGGAGCAAAAAAGGAGAATAATTGGAAAAAAAGCTGAATCAAAAAGAAAGATTTCTGGCCTTCAATTTATCTGTTGTTTTTCACTATGTTCAGAATGTCATCTAGAGAAAACAGATTGGAGTTTACATTCATTAGTGGGGAATTCCCTTGAGGACAATTTTCACAGTCAGGCTCGTTTTCTTATTGGTATTAACAGTACCTGTACAGAGATTCATTCACAGCTAGCATGTTTTGGAGATGGTGATTGCACAGTAGGCTTCAAGTGTCTAGTAGTGCTTAGATACAAAAGCCACTGAGTTGCCCAAAATCAGTCAGAGAAGTAGGTGAATTAGCAAGTGTGCATGGTGATGGTCATGTCAAGGGCAAAAAAAAAGCATCTTGTGTTTGGGGGGTGTTAATGCTCAGCTACTTTCCTGTAAGATTAGATTTGCACAATTAAAATCAGGAAACTGGGAAAGGAAAAGAATAAGATTTCATTAGAAATATTAATTCAATCTTGATAAAACTCCTCTTAACTTTATGGTTTAAAGCAAATGTTTAAAACCTGCTCCTATATTCAGAAAAGTTTTAAAAGTTTGTCTGTTGAAAGACAAGAAATGCCTAGGCTCTATACTAACCAATTTTATCACAGTTCAAATTTTATTTAATAAAAGTGATAAAAATACTTTGAAATTTTCAGAAAAGTGCAGAGGATTAAAATATGGGGTTAAATTACTTGCCCTGTGTTAAATTCCTCATAATTCTTCATACTTTAATCTGTCAAAATCTTGGCATTATGCATTCAGGTCTAAGAACATATACATATTCAGTTTAAAACTGAGTCTGACATTAATAAATGTTTAAACCTTTGAAGATATAAAGAAGAGTTTCTTTTATCACTCTGCAATTATTGAATCAATCACCATCAGCATATATTGGAATGATCAAATAGCTGAAGCCTTAACATCACCTGATAGTCTAATTTGAAAGAAAACATGTGAGACCTTGAAGTGGGGAACTAGACAGTGTCTTTTGCATTGTGCATCTTAGTTGGGTGTGTGAAATGGCATCTTATTCTCAGATGTGTGCAGAATGAAGATGGAAATTTACCCCAAAAGCTATCACAGCTGTCATGTAAAATGCAAATACAATAGGCCCTCTAAAATTGTATGACCATCTCTCATATTTTAGCATTTTAAGCAGGCTGAAAATTAAGATTTACATTAGAAATACATAGCCTTATGTTCAACAGATGTAAGGTCTAAAAGTTAATTTCAAGTAATGCATTTATTAACTCATTTAAATACTAATAAGAATATAGCTGCTGAATAGTTATACTTTTGACCTTTAATGATCCATCATTAGTGTTGTAGTACTGATGTAAATATGAAAACTTTTCCATCCTGCATTGGCTATATTGCAGCTGTACTTAGAGATCTTCACAACTTTCATAATTATATCTTAACTCTGCACTTTATTATCCACATGTATTTGTGTATATCTAAAGTATCTTTCCAGGTTTCATGTTTACAAAATAATTTGAACCCTATACGAATAAGAAAAATAAGAGATGTGGTACTTATATCTAGGAAAAGCTTATGCATAATTATAAGTCAAAATTTGGTTGATTTATTCATAGCTGCTAAGCAGTGCATACCTAATCTGCTGTGCACTATGCTGCAAATTTATCCTGAGGGTCTGAAAGACACATTATACTTATAAAACTGTATAAACAGTCACAAGACAATTACCAGTTTACAATTATATGGCAATCCAAATCCAAAGAGAAAGCAAATTCATACTGATATCTTAGCTGACCTCACACCACACATCAAAGTGGTTTGTTTTTGTTTTTGTTTTTGTTTTTTTAAAGAGAGAGAGAAGGGCACAACCAAACCCTTTCTGTGGTCTTCCTGTGTCAGCAAAGCTCTTAAGCGTTGATGAGTGATGATGTGTATGATCCATTCTGGCCTTGTGCTGATTTATTGTCTCACCCGGAGTCTAGGGGAATCTGACAGAAAAGTATTTAATGTTCTACAGACTATCTGGACCTAACAACTACTGATTTGAATGGTAATTGTAGGTAGTTAAATCTGGGGAATTGCCTTACTTTACTTTATTGTGAAAAGAATTCTGAATTTTTGGGGCCAAATTTATTCATCTTAAGATAGGTGAGCTGCATATGAAAATGCTTATTTTGCTTCACTGGCTTTAAATAACATTTATAGTAACTATGTCAGATATAGATGTGTACACTGTGTGTAGATCCCAGCCTCTCTGTATCTACGGTATGAACAGGTGGAGATTCTTTGTGCTAGCACCAGAGTTTCAGTGTAGGATTCATCAGTCCTACCATGTTCTGAACTGCCACCAGTGGCAGATCTGAACTGTCTTCCAAGCTGGAAAGACTGTCAGCACACCAGCAGGGACAGGAAATCCACTTCAGCCCAGCTCTACTGTGGTCCTGTAGACTGAATACCCATCAGTAGTGCAAGCGCCTTGGGTGCATTCCTGGAGTCCATCCTTGAGTTTAGTTTAATTTGAAAGGAATTCAGATCACAAAATCCAAGAGGGCTTTGCTATGCAAACAGAAATATATTAACTATCCATTATTAGATTTACTGTAAATGTGCACTCCTGATCCATATTAAAACACTAATACAGACGTGCTTTTTCACAACAGATGCTGCTTGTTTGGCAGAATGTCCTGTTGACATTGAAGATCCCACTAACCTATCATAGTAGGATTTAGCACATTTGAGACTTCAGCTTTGTACTTTGGAGAAGACTTCATTGTATGGGCTATTTCTGTAGAGTAACTTTAAAAATAATGGTAGCACAGTAGGACTGATACAACACTAAATCTACACTTCACTCTCTTCCTGCAGGAATCGTACATTTTGTAGTTAGTTATGCATTTTTTTTCCTGTTCTAGTCAAACAGTTATACTAACTAGTATTAACTCTCACCTTTGAGGTTCATGTGCTAATCCTCCCCCTATGCAGAATCACTCATCTTCTTCTGTTGACTGGCTAGATAATATGCCATAACATCAACCTATTGCTTCATCCCAGAATTTCCACTTTCCAGTAGTTGTATTCTAGCTCTGAATGTTAAACAAGTTGCATGCAGAGTTTATGTACTGTTCACCATATGTGCAGCCACTTCTTGTGTTGCTGTCAATGGTTTTATTATTTTCCATCTTTACCTCAAGTGTTGTGCTCAATGACTAGGTCTGAAAGTGATAATTAGTTCCCCACTGCAGAGATACACTGATTTACATATTTATCAAGGGGAAACTGGATGGCTTTGAGCATGCCATAGAAACATTTGCATATTTATAACCTGAAATGTACAAAAGCTAAAATTAAGATAGAGATGTCTTGGTCTTAGTAACTAAGCTTTTTTTTATATACAAAGGATTTAGTCAGTAGATTTTGTTGTCAGATCTGTGCATTAAAGACTGAAGTATCTTTTTTCATCACATAAAATCAACATAGACATTAAAATGATTGTTAGCTTGTGAATGACGGTATGCAGAAGCTGCAACATCAAGTTTTCATAAGGTGAAAATCTTAACCTTTGATCCCTGAAGAGATGATGAACTGTAGAATTACCTTAATTTAACTCCTGTAGCACAAAGAGGGTCCTAAGAGGTTTACTGTGTAGTGGCTATATAGTTGAATGGCATCAATATCTTTTCTGGGAGAAATATGGGCCTCCAGGTACTTATGCATGTAAGATTAATTTGTAGGAGTTTATGCATGCATTCAAAGCACTCCTTGCTTGCCACTCGCAGAGGTGAACCCCTTCAGCTGACTAGAAGTTAGTTGTGATTCTGGTTAATGATGCTATTCAAAAACAAGCATTAGTATCAGTAGGAAACAGCAAATTAAAAACAAACAAACAAACAAACCCAAAGCAAACTATTTCCTCTAGGCAGAGATGTGATGGCTGAACTTCCCAGGTCACTCTTTGCCCATTAACAGTCTCAAGCTTACTGTAACTTTCTGGATACAACAAAGGCACATGAAAGTCTGCTGGAATGGGAAAAAAATATTATATTTACAGGAATTACCTTTATTGTCGACTGTCTTGTCCTGAGACATATCTTTAACCCTCCTTTTAAATCCTGTTGTTTCTTCATATCTGGCAAACTGCTTTAAAGCTTTCCTCACAAATAGACTACTTTGTCCTAATGCCTAGATTACATAGAGGTATTCGGTATTCTAGAGCTTTTTATTCATAATTTCAGCAAGATTCTAAATTATTTCACACTAATACAAATAATATTTCTGTTCTGTTGACTTCAAATGGCAGTAAGCTAATCTATGAATCAAATGCATTTGTTCATATGCTTGCTTGACAAAACCTTTTAACGATTTTCCAAATCAGTAACACATTTGTAAACACATTATTGCTTTTCAGTGTTTGTACCTTGTTTTCAAATGAATAATAATTTTTAGAAGTCTTATATCTTAATGTAGATGAGTACAGTAGGAGTTTTACATGGTTCAAAACTCCAGAAATTACATTCAGCTACCATTCATGCTGTGTTAGACAAGTTGAATAGTGGCATGACACTCTCAGTTTCCTTCTAAAGAGCAAAGTAAATTACTCTTATTGCTTTCGCATGGCTATCACTCCATTGAAATTGGCATTTTCACTTTAAGACTTAAACAACTCTTTATAATTAACACAGCTTGAAGCAAGAGTGGAGAACAGAATGTAGAGAGCAGTCCTCAGCATATTTTGGAGGAAGCTTTACCTAAACTTTGTAACATTTACGTGCTAATTAAAACAAGTAACATCTTAATGCTGTCCTCAATCTGTTTTGTATCTTAAAAAATACAAATAAAAGAAAAGTGTCCAATGATCTAATGTTTTTTCCTACTACAGCGCTAGGCACCTATATTAGCATAGGCATTCCTAGAATGGCAATAGTAGGAGAAACTTGATCTGAAATTCTAGTTGCTAAATAGCTTCAGAAATTATGCAGCTCTGTCAGTGTTAGATTGATTTTCTTGTTCAGAAACGTTGTCTTTCCAAATCTGTTATCTTGAAATCAGAAAAAATGTAAATGGTAGCATCCACAGAGATCAGTGCAGCTGTTAATTTTTCAGAACACGGCTTTCAAATGAGTCTTTTCAAACAAGAATCCTTCAATTTTTATTGATAATTTCCTGCACTAGGGATAGCAAGCTATTGTTGCTGAACTGAGCTACAGTTTTCCCAGTGTTTTGACTTACTTATCCTACAGCTTCATATTCTGTATAAGCTCTTTACATCCAAAAAATCTTTGAAAATTTGTATTGCTTTCTGCAACCAGAAGTATGACTTAAAGGGGATACTAAGCCAGTTGAAGCCCCATTCTTGTAATTCAAGAGCACATGACATATGATACCCTTCCAAACATATTTTATGGATGAAGCAATACAGTTTTATCATCTTCTCTTACTCAGACATCATTTATCTGTTCACCATACTCATTAAAGTGTATAGCTCATGCAGTTGCATGTCTAGCATTTTGGATAGGATTCATCTTACTGTCCTTGATGTCTAATATGAAGGCATTTACTTTTGAGCTAGTTGCCTGTCTTCTCTTTTTCATTCAACAGGTAAAAAAGACCTTTTTGCAGTTGATTCACCTCTTCCAAAATTAGGCAGCTAAAATAGGTTAGATGAAACTCCTCCTTGTTCACTAACTGCATTGCCTGGGAATATTTATACATCAATTTTAACCTAATTCTGAAGTCTCTATGTGAAATCTACAGAAATAATAAGAGTGGAGGAGTTAAGAGTAAAAAAATAAATTACTATAAGAAAACAGTAAAGGATATATTTTGCCTACTTCATTTTGGTTTATATTGTATATATTTTATATACGGGATGAATTTGAAAATCCAGTTTCGTCAAGGAAAACTGTATAGACAAAAAATGCATTTGTGTATGTCATTGCATGTATGTTTCTTTGTGCAATCCCATTTATTATTATTATCATAGAATGACAAAGTCATAGATTGATACAAGTTGGAATGGAACTCTGGAGGTCACGTGGCTGAATACCCACATGTCCTAATTTGTCTATATACTCCACATTTTATCCTCATTGCCACCTTTCCAAGGGATATTATCATTACTTATCAAGTACATACCCAAACAATCTCAGAAGCCAGTGGGAAATTGCCTCTTTCTTGGCACTAAGTCTACCTGCTGCAGCAAGCAAATGGCTTGTCAGATGGATCAGCATAATTTTCCCTCAACCCACCAACTTTAAAATGTCAGCCTTTGCAACAGATTTTCCTCAGGTCTGTTTGAAAATTTCAACTCCCACAAGGTTTCAAAATTTACATAAACAAATTTTCCTAGTCTTACATTTCTTCTTTGACCCTAGTTTATAAAGAAGACCATTAGGTATCACTTATTTAACAGCTGATGTTCCTTTCTTCATGACCCAGTCATTTGAGCTGATGAGAAATTTTAAAAGTCAACTTATTTAACAAGGCACTTTTAGAATGCTATAACATTAAAAGACTAGGAGAAATAGTAGCAATAAGGTCAGGTAACAACTCCTTATTCAGAAAGAGAGCATAGCAACAGAAATTATGATCTGAAAATTGTTAAAGAAGGCTCTGTATTTCAAACTTCTTATCTCATCCTCTTTGACACAATAATTGGGCGTCACTGATTAATTAATTCTTAGTGGACAGGTGAGCACATCAAAATTAACATTCAAATTGAACTATTCTTGTAGGTTTAAGTAAAAAGAATAAAGATCCAATGGTTGTAAAGACAGAATTATCTTTATATGCTCTGAGCTCCCTAAAGGACAAGGTTAAAGCTCATTTGCAGGCTGATGTGAAGAAATATATTCTTAAACTTTGGTCAGTTTCCAGGACCAGTAATTTTAGATTCCTAATCAGTATAAAATTTACTGGAGCAAGTTACAAAGAGCGACTTCACTCTCATTCATACAAAACCCATCTTTAAAGATCTCTGTCTAAATAGGTTTGAATGTAATTTATGTGCACAGCAAGGCTCTCCACAGTGCCAAGGTAGTGTGAGGAGCCCTTTGTGAAAATGAAATGTGAGCCCACAATGCCTTAGTGTTACAGAGCATATCCATGTGTATTTCTCTTTTAAATATGTGCATGTGTGTAGTGTTTATTACCTTGCTCATTTTGAGTTTAGTCAATTTCTGTTCTTATATGATGAGAAATTAGGGTCTAATTAGTAGGTTTCATAATGAAACCATGTGGCCTCCAGAGGCACTACATATGTTAACTTTATATTTTTTTCTTAGAATGTCTTATTCTAACACTCACACTGAGTGCCATGCTGCCTCTATAGGTTGCTAGGCAGCAGAGCTTTACCCCCAAACTGTTAGCTCTGTTCTGTGTGGTGAGATTCTTTCAGATATCCTCAGTGGTTTGAATCTTCTTGCTAAGGGGTTTCCTTGATTGAGAGCAACTGCTTCCAAAGGTCACTGGCTCTGTGTGGATCAGCCCTTTTCTCTGATGTGCACAAATCTTCTCATTTTACACTTCAAGAAACCCTGCAGCAATCGAACCATGGTCCTGATTGCAACAAGCCTTATGCAATTGTCCCCTACTGTATGTTGCATGGTGCCAATTGCTATGTATGGAAAGTGATCTTAAAAAGGCACGAGGACAAAAATATTTGTATGTGGCAAAGCTAATGAAAAATCCACTTGAAAGCATTAAAGCTGTCTCTTTTTTTTTTTTCCTTTTTTTTTTAGGGCAGGTTCTGGATGTGCTGGAGAAATATAATCTGAGCAATAAAACTCTTGTATATTTTACATCTGACCAAGGGGCTCATGTTGAAGAAATCTCTAGTTCTGGAGAAGTCCATGGAGGATACAATGGCATATATAAAGGTAAACATTCTCCGATGGTTTTTTAAAATTGTGACAGAAACTGTCTCGGTTTTGCTCCAAAACTGTAATGTACTCTATGGACAAGAGGGTCAAAACTTGATTCCTTAATAATAAGCTTTTAATGACTTTCATTCTAACTTCAAACATAGGCAGTAAATATAAGGGCTTTACTTGTCAAATACAGCAGTTCAACCAGAGTACATGCTCAGCTCTTTGGAGTTTTAAGACTAGAAAATATACTCTTTTAGCCAGTGATACGGCTTTGGAAGGATGTCAGTTCATAGTACTTTACTATCATGGCTGGATAGCAGAATAGAAAGGAAAAAAAGGTAGTTTGTGAGCCATCAGGAATCATGAATGAGAGCAAAATACCATGGAATGAGAGGGATCACACGAAGGGAAGGTATAGAGATGAGAGAACCAGCAACAGAGTCCGGTGTAGTCATTACAGAAAAGGTAGAAAAGGGAAGATAGGTTTAAAAAGAGAAAAGAGGAGCTGGACTGAGTTTGAGGTAGGCAAGTTCAACAACAGCTGAAAGAAGACAAGATTGCAAGCAGAAAAGTCTGAGTTGGAGAAGACAATTTTGAAAATAATGCATAACAGACTTACTGAATTGAAGATGGATTTGGAAATGGAGCGACTTTAGTTAAAAGGTCACAGTTTAGTTGTAATCTTTTAGTGCAGGTCTTGAGAAGATTAATAGTCCAAAATCTGTTTATTCTGTGGAGACATAAAATGTATTTAAAGTATGCCTTATTGTAATACACTTTCTCCCAGTGATATCACACTACAATATGGTGATCTTGTAGAAAGAAAAATTTCAGCTTAGCAAATGGGCTTCCTCAATTTGTCCATTCCCATATCCCTGGCATGGTGATCCCTTCAGTCATCAGGAATGTAATACACCACTAGATAATAGACAACATTGTCAAATATGAAATAAAGAATTCCCTCTGACAAAGTACAGAAAGCAGTGTTTTCCAATGTGCAAGTGCTGGACACACAACATCAGGAAAATGAATGTCAAAATGTTTCTTAATAATCCTCAATTTTTCATGAAACACAGTGAATATTTTTGTCCTTTTGCTAGAGATACTTATTTTCATTCTTTCACTTGGAAGTGGCTGTGTAATTTGTTTTGTTCTCGTATTTCAAGGGACAAGATCAAAGAAATACAGCAGTTTTTTGAAAAGTCATTTACCAAACTTGAAACTTTTAGTTGTAAAGAGAAAGAAGTAAATTGCCTTTATTTTTTTGTGTTTTTTTTGGGGTTTTTTTGTTTTTTTTTTTAAGGTAGTGTTGCAGAATTACAAAATCACATAGTAATTGAGTCTGGAAGGCACATCCCAAGTTCTGTAGTCCTAGCCCCTGCAGAGCAGGATCAGCTAGAGCGGGTTGCTCAGGGCTGTGCCCATTCAAGTTATAAAAATCTGCAATGATGGAGACTCAACAGCCTCTCTGAGCAACTCTCGCAGGTGTTTAATCACCCTCACCATGAAAAAAAAAGCTTTTTCTTACATTTAAATGGGATTTCTGGTGTTTCAGTTTGTGCTCATTGCCTCTTGACCTGTTACTGGGCACCACTGTAAAGAGCCTGGCTCTGTCCTCTTTACTCAAGTAAACTTATGCATCCATACAGATGGTAAGGTCCCACTCAGCCTTCTCTTCTCCAGTCCCAGCTCTCTCAGCTTCTCCTCATATGTCAAATGCTCTGACCACTTAATTGTTTTCATGGCCCTCCTTTGAACTCCCTGCAATATGTCCATGTCTCTCTTGTACTGAGGAGCTCTGCACTTGGACACAGCACTCCAGGTGTGTCTCACCAGTGCTGAACAGAGGATAAGGATCACCTCCCTCGACCTGCTGGAAACATTCTTCCTAATGCAGCCCAGGATGCTGTTGGCCTTCCTTGCCACAAGGATACATTGCTGGCTCATGTTCAGGTCCTTCTCTGCAGAGCTACTTTCTGCAGGTCAGCCTCTAGCCTGTGCTGGTGCTAGAAGTTATTCCTCTGAACACACAGGACTTGATATTTCTCTTTGCTGAACATCATGAGGTTCCTTTTGGCCCATTTCTCCAGCCTGTCAAGATCCCTCTGGATAGTAGCACAACCATCAGTGGATTAGCCACTCCTCACAGTTTTGTATCATCTGCAAAACTGCAAAAAGGAAGGTAGACATATACAGTAAACAATAACAATACAGCGAGATTTTCAACTGAGAAGGCTCCCCAGTTTTTAGTCAGTAGATACCTGTCTGAGAAATGGCCCTTATATTTTAAGAGAGCTATGAAGGAAGTGCTGCACAAGCAAAACAAGCAATGCCAAAGTCGTGAGGTTACAAACTATCATATGGGTCCCCTGGGCTAACACCAGAGTGAAATGTATCTTTAATGTTAGCACTTAGGCCTTACATAGTGATTTAAGTAATTAAGGAACCATATGGTTACATATCTATAGCTGTAAGCACAGCCTGAGGTGTTTTAGAAGCTCTAAAAAATATTTGCTTTCTAGAATGCCAGACGTAAGATACAGGATAAATGATGAGGAGTTAAAAAAAGACAAATACATTGGGGAATATGCCTTCCTGGAGAACTTTAATTGAACAGAGTCTTTTTTATCAAGCCTTGCAAAATTTTATGTTCATACTTACAGAATGGAGTACAATTTTAAATAGATCTTACCCGAATTAATAAAAAAATCTGATTGATAGGGTTACTTGGGGAGTGATGGGTCTTCCTATTTTTAAAATTAATTATGTGGTTTACAGTTACCACCTATGCTATGCTGGCAAATGTTGTAATATACTATGGGAATGAAAAAAATCACTATTTAAGAAACAAAATCATTATTATATGAGAGACTTTCTTAACAAAATAAAAAATAATTAAAAGACCTATGCAATCAGTTGAATATACTTTTACCATTTTAAAATACAATGAAATATGTTTTATCTTTCACTCTCTCTATCTCCATATCAGTCCTCAATTTAACAGGTATATTTATGCATCATTTTCAAAAGGGCAGAAGTGGAACTGATCAATTAATTGCATAACTGGCAATTTTCATGCATAAGAATTTATTCATATTAACAATCATGTACAGTGAGATGTGTTAGAGGTCTGTACATCTCTGGCAGATTTAATGATAACCAGATCTGTGAAGCCGAAAGACTCAGGCACGGATGTAGCAATGTGCCTCACAAAGCAAAAGGACAATTTTTATGCTGCTTGTGCTCACGTGTGCATGCACTAGGAATTTGCTTCATTTGATGAGTAGCTTACAAAACTGGGAGACATACATGTCCTTTCTCCTTGTCTCTGCTACAAAATCGCTGCTACTTACCTTGTTATATGTGAGCGCTGCATGAATGTGAATATGAATCAAGCCACTTAACCCTCTTGTCAGAGCTGGAGCAGTATGCTTAGCAATAATTGGTTCTGCTCTAAAATCAGAAGCTCTCAACAGATCTCCACAATTTGAACTCATTAATTTGCCTTGATATCTAGCCAAATGAGCACCAATAATACAATTTAAGAGGAGTTTGGAGAGTTAAGTTAGCACTGCAAAACTGGTGCAAAAAGGGGAAATTGGTATTCGAAGGTTTTATTACTCTGGATTATGACTGTGGAACATCATAAATTTGAAATTAGAAAACCAGAGCTAACATAGTGTTTAACTAGTTACTTTCATACACAATCTGGTTTATCTCTTCAGTATCCTTTTTTAGAAGACATCACATTGTAATAATACACAGTACACTTGATGTCCTTCTATGACAAGGTGACCCACTTAGTGGATGAGGGTAAGGCTGTGGATGTTGTCTACCTGAACTTTAGTAAAGCCTTTGACATTGTTTTCTATAGCATTCTCCTGGAGAAACTGGCTGCTTATGGCTTGGTTGGGTGTATTCTTCACTGAGTGGAAAACTGGCTATAAGGCTGAGCCAAAAGAGTTGTGGTGAATGGAATTAAATCCAGTTGGAGGCTGGTCACAAGTGGTGTTCCCCAGGGCTCAGTACTGGGGCCAGCTCTGTTTAATATCTTTATCAATGATCTGGAAATGGGGATCAAGTGCACCCTCAGTAAGTTTGTAGATGACACAGAGTTGTGTGGGAGTGTTGATCTTCTTGAGGGTAGGGAGGCTCTACAGACGTGTTTGGACACGCTGGATTGATGGGCTGAGACCAACCGTATGAGGTTCAACAAGGCCGAATGCCAGGTCCTGCACTTGGGTCACAACCCCATGCAATGCTACAGGGGAAGAGCAACTGGAAAGCTGCCTGACAAAACAAGACCTGGAGATGTTGATCCACAGCCAGCTGAATACAGGCCAGCAGTGTGCCCAGGTGGCCAAGAAGGCCAATAGCATCCTGGCCTGTATCAGAAATAGCATGGCCAGCAGGAGTAGGGGACTGATCATCCCTTCAAGTACTGTGTTCAGTTTTGGGCCCCTTACTACAAGAAAGACATTGAGGTGCTGGAACGTGTACAAACAAGGGCAGCAAAGCTGGTGAAAGGTCTAGAGAACAAGTCTTCTGAAGAGTGGCTGAGGGAACTGAGGTTGTTTAGCCTGGAGAAGAGGAGGCTCAGGGGAGACCTTATTGCTCTCTGCAACTGAAAGGACGTTTTAGTGAGGTGGGTGTTTTTCTCTTCTCCCAAGTAACGAGTGATAAGAAAAGAGGAAATGGCCTCAAGTTGCACCATGGCAGGTTTTGATTGGATATTAGGAATTTTTTTTCAAGAAAAGGGTTGTCAAGCATTGGAACAGGCTGCCCAAGGTAGTGGTTGAGTCACCATCCCTAGAGGTATTCAAAAGATGTGTAGATGTGGCGCTTGGGGACATTATTTAGTGGTGGACTTGGTAGTGTTAGGTTTACAGTTGGACTTGATGATCTTAAAATTCCTTTCCAACCTAAATAATTCTGTGATTCTGTGAATATTGAAGTGGTGGATCAAAGTCATTACCTCTCTTTCCAGTGGGCTTTTTCTGATAGTTATCAGGATCAGAAGCCTTAGAGGAAGCTACCGGAGCTGTGTAGTGAATAAAGATCACTAAGATCTCCTCCTAATCCTAGATAGTATGACCTTGGTTTAAGATGTGAATACTGATAATTTAGATTCTACAAATAGTTTTGGCATTTGTTATATAAATTTTCATTGTGCACAGATCAAATTCCACTTCAAGTCTTTATAAATTCTTAGCATAGCCTAAATCCTTCAGCCATGAAATCCACAATATAGAGAACATGGTGCTTTCATTTACTATTTTGAAATGGGGCAGTTGCAAATTTCATGGAACATCTCCTTGAAGTGTAATAGTTTCCTCACTAATATAAGATAAAGGAGGGAAAACTTATTGTACCTTACCCTTTTTTGGTATACTTTTATTGTGCCTATTTTCCTTTAATACCTCATTCAGAAAAGAATTATCTTGTCCATGTCTTTCATCAATCTTAACTGATGAGTTTTTCCCTGTCCTAATTTCTTGTTATTTTCTTCTGTGAACTATTTCTAATTTCACAATATATTATTTTAAAATGACTTTACAAGCATTGCTTTTTGGGTTTTGCCATAGAATATGTTTATATGCTTACTTTTTAATATTATTCATTTAATCCTATAGAATCCTGTTGCCTTTGTATCTTACTGATTAGAGATGTGCATTAAACAATCTTTGCATAAGTCCTTTTTTTTTTAAGTATGCAGTGAAGGTTATGATATGAATAACTAAGACCATAGACCCTAGTTAAGTTATTTTTTTCTCTAATGTTAATTGTACTGCAAATATTTTTACAGAATTTGAACCTGCATCTTGTTTCCTGTTTGTCCAACTTGGTGTGAAGTCATTATCTTTTCTTCTGAATTTGATCAACCTGTGATACTTTGTGTCAAACATGGATTTTTCAGTTCCACAGTTCACTTCCCTTCCAAAATTGAAGTAAATATATTAAAAAAGCAAGGAGATTTTACAGAGTAGCATCAAGGTAGCTTACTGTGGAGGTTTTTTTGCAAAGTGTCATGGGCTGTTTGTTTTATCTCTTTGTTTCCTGCCTGTTGGTCAGATTTTGATTCATGGCAACCTTTTGTCTCCTAACCCATGATTAATGTTCCAGAAACATTTCCTGAAGGTCCTTGTCAAAGATCTTTCAAAGGTTTAAATCTAGGTACAACCTCTAAAACAACAACAAAAAAAACCAGTGTCCATTTTAGGGACAATTTATTCCCAACAACTCAAGACCTTCCTACCTGAACTCCTGAAGGACTCCTGGGTGCATACATGATAATATATTTTTCCTGGCTACTCAGTGTTTTGATCAGAAACGGGTCAGAGAAATGATCAGTTTCTCCAGCATTGGGCCAATGGATCCTTTGGGTCCTTTGAGCCTATTAGTTCCTTTGGAAACTTGCAGTTTGTGATATATTTTTTTGAAAAAATCATTGTTTCTATGTATTTTCCTGTTTAGCTCTGTATGATTCATACCAGATCACTCAATGATTTTTCATATATTGACAAAGAAGTCATATATGATATATGATATATAATTTATAAACTCTAAGTTATTAATAACATGTAAGTTATTACTACTTATAACATATAAATTATGGTCCTTTTTATCCTGTTATTATTAAAATTTTCAGATTGAAATATGGAAACTATTGCATTTAACCAAATTTTCTTCTTAAAAATTTATATGTAATTTTTCCAGCATTTATTTTCTTTCTTCTGTGACATTTCATTGTTAAAATGTATGGAACTTTGAAATACTATTTTTCTATGTGATATCCAGGATATCTACGCTGACCTGCTTAGGTGTTTTTCACTAGCTTTCTCATTAGTATGACATCTTCAATTTAAGTGTGTCCATTTGAGCTAGTCACCCTGGCTTTCCTTTATGAACAGAAATAAGATTGGTTTTTCTGAAATATTTAGATGTCTACTTTAGAGTAAGACAAATAGAATAGGTGAGTAGAGTATTCTCTCAATTGAATAAGCAAGCAGCTTATGATGACTGGTCTAAAGGATGCCATTATATTCTTCTTTGGTATCCTGAGATACTGAATCTAATTATTTTGTGGTAATTTTTTATTTAGTTTTGTAGTGACTCGTTTCTTGAGTTAGCTTCAGTGTGTTGTAAAATATGTCTCTCCTGTTATGTACTTTATAGCAGAAAACAGTGAAGGAATTAAAAACTTTCTCCACACTTTTTCTCATTATACTATTTCACTGGTGCATATGCAGACAGTGGAAGTCTTCCCTCATTGTCATTTGTTGACATATATCCCACTCTGTTACATACGGGATTTTCTATGGAGTCTCTTTGCATCTCTTAATACTCTTACTGTCAGCTTCTTTTGGATATGTAGCTAAATATATTTTGCCTGTACCTTGGACCTGCACATTAGAGACATTGCTTTTCTTTGTATTTATGAAGCATTTAGCACAATGCGTAGTACAGGCACTTGGCTACTGTCATGCTGCTGGAGTGGGTCATGAGTTCTGCTGCTAATGGAAATAGAGTCAAATACTGATAATGTCAAGCCATTTTAATAGCATTCATTTTAAATTCTTTGTGCCTTAAAAATAGGTATGTTCATTGTTACTTTGTTAATATCCATGAGAAATAATAATGAATGTTTCTTAAGGACTTAGACTTTGATTTTTAAAATCTGCTACAGATCTGTGAGAGGTAAACAAGGACGGGAGGAATTAATTATCCAATATTTTATTTAAATTTATTATTCTTATACAGTTCATATACTGCAGTGATAAGTTCATTCAGCAGTGTTTCTTGAAACTATTAGTAAACCTTTTCCTATCTGTAAGCCACAGAGGAATCAATCTGACCATTACTTTGGCCTCAGGAACTATGTTATTGCATGTTTAGTGGTATTAGTTAGAGTTTCACTTTTGTCTTTAATGACAGCTGGAATACAGAACAATTTCAAGGTGAGTGGAGAATCCCAATTCCACACATGTTGAGATTCTTAAAACCTAGATATTGTGACCTTTCTTTTTTCAAATGTAACTTATTTTTATATTCTCTCCAAAGTGATCTAGATTTTTAAATAATCAACCCATCTTGTAACTTTGACTGAAACAGACCATTTCGTTTGATTGAGAGAAAGATCAGATGAGAAGATGTCAAAATGAGCTATGTCTATTACATTCACCTGTACAAGAGCAGCTCAGGTTGAAAATTAACAAAAGCAGTACATGAAACAGATTAAAAATAAGTAAAATAAAGAGTGAGCTTTCCATGGAAAATAAATTGTTGTTTGCTTATTTTCAAGGTAAGCAAAAGTCACCAGTTTTTATTGCTGACATTTGTAGCAGAAAGTCCTCTACAGATGGGTAGAATAACTAATTTCCTTGTATTTTTCTATCATTCAAGATATTAAATTGAGTTTGGAAGCTTTGTTTTTAGAAGAATGTAAGAAAGAAGGAAAGGGTAGTATGGTTATAATCCAGGTAATCTAAGAAAGTTGTTTTAAATAGTTTTCATCATTCATCATTCAAAATATTAATAGTGATATACCACAGAGTCCCCTTTATATATCATCCTTTGTAAAAGCTCTATTCCCAGAGTTAGGTAATAGCAGTCAATTTAAACCAGAGGGAGAAAAAGTAGAGATATTCTTTTAGCTAAAATTTGAAATGAGGTTAAAATGGAAATTTGACATCATGTTGTGGATGACTGCAGAGAGTTATGTCTGTACTTTGTCTGCTCCTGCAGATTTTTCAGGAAAGGTGAATGTAGGCTATTGTTCAGTATAACACTGAAGGGTG